>NW_008358490.1:1745770-1746198 GCF_000622305.1 Nannospalax galili
ACAATGGCATGGACCAGATCTTCAACAGAATTGTGGAAGAAAATTTCCCAAACTTAAAGAAAGACATGCCCATACAAATACAAGAAGCATACAGAACACCAAACAGAGAGGACCAGAACAGAAACTCTCCACGGCACATGGTAGTAAAAACACTACACGTACAAAACAAAGAGACAATACTGAAAGCTGCAAAAGAGAAACAACAAGTCACATATAATGGAGAACCCGTTAGGGTTACAGCTAACTTTTCAGTGAAAACTACAAAAGCCAGAAGAACCTGGACCAAAGTATTCCCAGTTCTAAATTACCAGAGATGCCAACCCAAATTACCCAGCCAAAATGTCTATTATAGTCGAATGGGAAAGAAAAATCTTCCATGACATAAATAGGCTGAAGGAATTCATGTCCACAAAACCAGCCCTTCAGAG
>NW_008358490.1:1746504-1749554 GCF_000622305.1 Nannospalax galili
CCTCTGCCTTGTGGTCTGTAGAATTTTTTTTTTTTTTTTTCCAGAACATTAAGGAATATGGGGCTTTTGTTACAGGTGGTGCAGATTCATGGCAAAGAAAGTAGCACTAAAAATGGAAAGCTAGTAATTCTGGTTTAGCATCATCATTAGCTTCCTGTCCTATCACAAGAGTGATTTTCTTTCCAGTCTTTAAAAAAATTATTGCCTGGTGCCAGCATCTTTCCTGGGTAAGTACTATGGCACCCACCACACCTTGATTCCCCAGCCTCATTCACCCTCCCAGTTCCCCCACCACATCTCTCCTCCTGGCCTGGGTACTGGCACACTTCTTGTCTTGGAACTCCAGACCCCTGGGCTGACTTCTTGGCCCAGAGTCCCCACTGCTTCCTGATCCTTTGCATCCAGACCAACCCAATCCCTCGCTGCAGTCCCCAGGAGCCTGCTGGACCTGGTCCCACCCCCACCTCCCTTTGCTTCCCTGGGCTGCACAGCTGCAGGCTTCCTGGTGCTAGCATCTTTCCTGGTTGGGTCCCGTGACACCCACTGTGCCTTGACTCCCCCAGCCTCATTCACCCTCCCAGCTCCCCCACTCCATCTCTACTCATAGCCTGGGTACTGGTCCATTTCTTGTCTTGGCACCCCAGGCCCCTGGACCAAAATCCCCACTGCTTCTGATCCTTTGCATCCAGAATAACCCAGTTCTTCCCAGCAGTCCACAGGAGTCCTCAGGCCTCGTCCCGTCCCCACCTCCCTTTGCATTCCTGAGTGGCACAGCCACAAGCTTCCTGGAACCAGCATCTTTCCTAGGCCCTACTCCCAGGCCAGCCTAGCCCCCAAATTCCTGAGGGCAGCATCTTTCCTGAAGGGATCCAGAACTTAGGAGAAAGGCTGAGAGCATCTGATCCTCATCTGACTTGGGTCTCTGTGAGAATGCCTAAAGATAAAAGCAATTTGGCCACTCCAATATAAAATCAAAAGAGAGAGCCGGAAGTCTAGACCAACCAGCTTTTCATGCTCAACAAGTAAAACACAAAGGCACATAAAGTTTACAAAAAGAAGCAGATCTAAACTGAACAAAGGAAGGCATGAGTCTCATACAAGAATCAGAAACTACAGAAGAAATCCACGTCAAAGTCACAGAGAAAAAAATAATAACATGAAAAACCAAAATAATACATCCCCACCAAATACCAACAGTCCTCTAGAAGAGATGAGAACCCCCTAGAGATAATGCAGGACATGGAACTCAAAAGAACAATTAGATCTAAACTGAACAAAGGAAGGCATGAGTCTCATACAAGAATCAGAAACTACAGAAGAAATCCACGTCAAAGTCACAGAGAAAAAAATAATAACATGAAAAACCAAAATAATACATCCCCACCAAATACCAACAGTCCTCTAGAAGAGATGAGAACCCCCTAGAGATAATGCAGGACATGGAACTCAAAAGAACAATTATAAACATGAGAAAAGAGAAAAGAAATCTAAGAGACACCAAAAATTCCACCAGAACACTCCCAGAAATTATTAACATGTTCAGTAAAGTGGCAGATTACAAAATTAATCTACAAAAGTCTGTAGCCTTTCTATATACCAAAAACAAGCAATCAGAGAAAGAGCACATGGAAACACTCTCCTTCACAATAGCTGAAGAAAAAAAAAAATCCCAAATATCTCGGAATAAACCTGACCTGACCAAAGACATTAAAGCTCTCTACAATGGAAATTTTAAATCTTTAAAGAAAGAGATTGTGGAAGACATCAGAAGATGGAAGGACCTCCCATGTTCATGGATTGGAAGAATTAATATTGTGAAAATGACCATCCTACCAAAAGCCATTTATAGATTCAATTCAATGCCAATCAAAATCTCCATGAAATTTCTCAGAGTTGGGAAAAAAAAAACATCCTAAGATTCATATGGAAGCACAAAAGACCTCCATTAGGCAAAGCAATGGGCTATACCCGGCTATACCAGATTTTAAACTGTATTACAGAGCTATAGTCATAAAAACAATGAGCCGGACTTGGTGATGTATACCTGTAGTCCCAGCACTTGGGAGGCAGAGGTAGGCGGATCTCTTTGAGTTCAAGGCCAGCCTGGTCTACATAGTGAGTTCCAGGACAACTGGGGCTATAGGGAGACCCTGTCTCAAAAAGACAAAAAAAAAAAAAAAAAAAAACCCAAAAACCCCAATATGATACTGGCATAAAAATAGACTTCTAGATCAATGGAACAAAATTGAAGACCCAAATATGAGTACATGCAATTTCAGCCACCTGATATTTGACAAAGGGGCCAAGAACATTCACCAGAGGAAAGACAACATATTCAGCAAATTGTGCTGGCAAAACTGGATCTCCACCTGTAGAAGAATGAAACTAAACCCCTCTCTGTCCTTGCACAAAACTTAACTCTAAATGGATCAAAGACTTCAATGTGAAGCCTGAAACTCTGAAACTGTTAGAAGAAAACATTGGCAATTACCTACATGACATAGGTATAGGAAAGGATTTTCTAAACCGGACAGCAATTGTTCAGGAAACAAGGTCAAGAATTAACAAATGGGACCTCATTAAACTAAAAAGCTTCTGTACATCGAAAGAAGCCACCAAGGAAGTAAAGAGAAAACACAGAATGGGAGAAAAACCTCACCAGCAACACATCTGACAGAGGTTTAACATCCAGAATATATTATGAACTCAAAAAACAATCAAGAAGGAAGTAACCCAATCAAAAGGTAGGCTAAGGAGCTGAACAGAGAGTTCTCAAAAGAAGAAATAAAGATGGCTAAGAAGCATCTTAAAAGGTGTTCAACATCACTAGTAGTTAGGGAAATGCAAATTAAAACCACTTTAAGATTTCATCTTACCCCAGTCAGACTGGCTAAGATCAAGAGAACAAATGATACCAAATGTTGGAGAGGATGTGGGGAAAGGGGAACATTCATCCACCGCTGGTGGGACTGCAAACTTATACAACCCCTGTGGAAAGAAATGTGGAGAACTCTTTAAAAACTACAAATAAACCTACCATTTGACCCAGT
>NW_008358490.1:1749945-1761631 GCF_000622305.1 Nannospalax galili
GAAAGAACCTGAAAGAGAAGAACAGTAGGAAACAGGCATTAATAAGGGAGATATGGATAAAAACGGGTTATTTTAAGGAGAAGGGCGAGGGAGGGTGATACAAGGAAACTTGGGAATAAAGGAAGGAAGGAGCTCAAGAGGGGGGGACCATAGGAGAAGGGTATTATTAAGGGAGAAGTGGGAAAACAGGGACACCTTAAATGGGGAAACAATGGTGGAAGGGTTAGACAATGTGAGAGATAAACAATGCCTAGTTTTAAAAAACCAGAGGAAACCATATTAATCTAACAACCTACTGACAAATTATACATACAACTAGCTCAATGAATATAATATATATTTAGGCAAGGTTTATGTGAGGACGTTTAGTCTTTGCCCAAGCTTTAGCTACATGGCACATGGTAATTAAAAGTACCAGACTGGTGGAACTAACCTTCTTGGATGTTTAACAGCCATACTTTGAGGCCTATACTAATTTGGTTAGAGGGACATAAAGCACAGCTTTTGCTCCTTGCCCTCCTTCGACTAAGTTCCAGGGGACTATGAGCATCTCTCAAAATGTCCTATAACTGCGGTGAGTCACCTGTCCTCCTCATCAAGGAGGCCATGGATACCCCATGAAATGAACTTGAACCATTGTCCAGTCTACAAAGAGGAGGGTCAACACAGAGGAAACATTTCCTCCATGCTTCCAAGTGAAGCCAGCCATGGTCGATCAGGACCTTGACTTATCTTCACATAGATGGAACTATTAAAAGGAGCTGGGGGTTCCTCCCAAGCCCATGTGACTCCTGAGGAACAGATCCTCAAATGGCCTTAAGAATAAAAATGAATTGGTTTATCTGGGCCAATTGTGCGGTCTTAAACACCCCAAAGGAATGTATAACCAAAGATTCACGGGGTCAATATAAATTTTTAAGAGTCCATGTGCATAGCTAAACATATATAACAAGAAACAATGCCAGACAGGAGATACCTTTGCGTTGTTGGCCAGGCTGGCCCAAGAGACTCTCAGACAGTAACCCAGCATAGAACTGGGAAAATGAACAGCAGACCCCAATCTTATATAAAGAATATTGACAACTGATTGCTGCTAGATGAGGAAGAGGTGATCTTCCTAAAACAAGGAACTCTAGATAGGCTGACTAGATTCAGCACATGGATAAGCACTGGGGAATGGCTGGGGGAACTGACAACACAGTGGACAGTAACAGGGATGACAGAGTATATGGGCTCCAGTGGGGGTGGGGGGACTATGGGAGGGTGCCATTCGGGAAATGGGTATATAGATGAATAAGATTGTTTGGGTTGCTTCATGTTAATTAGTAGAGGTGAAAACCATTACCACTGAAAGCTACCTGATAACTTTATACCCATACTCAGGTGCCAAGGATCCAAGTGTAACCAACTGTGACTAGTAATAATCAGATACATAGAGGTTAGAGAAGCATGTGCAAACATCTAAGTGTTAGTAGCATTAAAAAATGAGTTTTTCTGTAGGAAACAGTATATTTTAAAATAAAATGGAAATCTTTTTTAAAGGTTAAAACCTCATTCAATTTTTTGTCTTATAGGATTTATACTGAGTTCAATATTGTATAAATGTATTAATTCAACTGTGGACCTAAAAATTTACAGCCACTTTTGAGAGAGATGCATCTTTGCTCTGGAAATTGTTAATGAATATGTTAAAGCTGTAGCAAAATGTTTCTTCTAATCATGTTGTTATTAAATAAATAATTAAAAAATAAAAATAAAGAAATCCAAAAAAATATTGCATTTTAATTAATTCATATTGGGGGGACGATGCACAGGTACCATGGTATGCAAGTGGAAGTCAGGGGGCAACTTTCAGGAATCAATTCTCTCTTTCTATCATGTGGGTTCCTGGGATTATAACTCAGATCATCAGGTTTGATGACAGGTGATACCTGCTGAGATATCTCACCAGCTAACTGCCCCCCCCCAGTCTTTGTGTTTCTTTCCCCGTTTTGAGAAAAAAAATGACAGTGAACATAATGCTTTCCAGTCTCTGTATTTTGAGATTTCAAAGAAACACCCGCTGCTGGTCCTCAGGATGCCCTGAAAAGCCATCAATTCTGCAGCTGAGCAGTAAATACTTTTCACAGGATACATACAAAGTGGATGTAACCAGGCCTCACACCAGATCACCTGGGGTTATATCATGTGGTCCTGTTGTAATTACTGACTGGTTTTATTCCAGCCAACCCAAAGACCCCAAGTTCTCACCAAACTCTGTAAAGTAAGGAAATGCTACTCAACTCATCTCTACCATCCATCTCCTTCAGATCCATCTCCTCCTCCTGTCTGCTGGGCATCTGCAGCTTCTCTTTGACATCCACATTCCTCTACTCACTCCTCAACAGCCTCCAATTTCTGTCTGAGGCTCTTTTCAAGTCAGAAATAGCTTATTTCTGGGGCTAGAGAGATGGGTCAGCAGTTAAGATCCCTTGCTGCAAGAGGACCCGAATTTGGTTCCCAGCACCCACATGGCGGCTCAGGACTGCCTATAACTCCAGTTCCAGGAGATCTAATGCCCTCCTCTGGCCTCCATGGTCACTGCACACACATGATGCATTTACACACGTGTGGGCAAATATCATACACATAAAGTAAAAATAAATAAACCTTTAAAAGAAAGAAAGCAATAGCTTATTCTACGTGATTCTCAAGGTAGAACCTGGGACCAGGCCAAGCACTTCTTCCTGGGCCCCAGCCTTGGCCACTTTGATTGGCTCAGGCATGGCAAGACTGCCAGGGAAAGGCTCAAAGATCCTTATTCTCGTTGAGACAGGAAGAAGGAATGTTTTCAGCCTGGGAGTGTTGGCAGTTGCTCTGTCCATGGGTGATGCTACCTTGTGGATAGTCAGCACAGAAAGACAGCCTTTGGAAATACTGTTAGCTTGCTGGGTTAAGCATCATGAAAAATCTATGTTCTGTTTAGTTTATAGCACAATCAATTCCCCTCATTACTTAAGCTCCTTTAGGATGGGTTGGGTATTGTTTACAACTGAGGCTATTCTTTCTGTCCCTTGTTTCACTTGGCCATCCTTTTTTCACACATACCAATATATGTGAAATATATTTGAGATGTAATAGTATATTGGGAAGGGTCAACGCACTGCCACATGCAGTGGAGAGCAAACCAAGAAACATCCATTGACCTTATCAGCAAGGAGGTGTCACTAGCAGACTTTGAAGGAGTAGCACAATGGGAGGGAAAGCCAGATGGTGGAGGCGTTAGAACTCAGGTGCCCTTAATCATGGTCATTGCTGACTCTCCTGTACAATGTTCAGGAGACAGCAGCCAAGGAAATGGGGGGGCAATTTGGCCATGACATTGATTGTTTCGTTGATTGAACTGATTGGGCTGGTTAGGCGGGTGTGATGATTAATACTGATTGTGAATTTGACAGGATCTAGAATCACCTAGGAGACAAACCTCCAGGCACATGTGAGGGAGTACCTAGATTAGTTTAACTGAGTTGGGAAGATTCACATTAACTGTGGCTGGCACCATTCCATGGGCTTGGATCCCAGACTGAACAGGAGAAAGCAAGCTGGGTGTTAGCATTCGTCACACTCTGCTTCCTATGTGTGCAATGTGACCAGCTTCCACAAGCTCCTGCCACCAGGACCTCCTCACCGTGTTGGGCTGGACCTTAGAACAGTGAGCTGAAATAAGCCTTTCTCCCTTAAGTCACTCTGGTCAGTTATTTTATCACAGCAAACAGAAAAAGTAACTAAGACAGCAGGTCTTCCCTTCCATGCGTGCCCTTCCAGGAGCTGCTGAGCACTCAGTTGAAGAGGACAACCTTCCCTGACAGAGCAGGTCCCTTATTCAGTCAAGGGTATACAAGTCACTATGCTCCCTAGTGGGAGCTTCCACACAAGCTCTCAAGGAGACAGCAGATGAATAGCAACCAGCTCTGTACCTGGGTCTTTGCCCTGTTCATCTTGATTCGTTTCTAGAGGACACAGTAACATTTGTTTCCCAGCTACCTCTCTGGAGCATTCCTCAAGAGGAAAACAGTATAGTTATTTCATGCTTGTAACTTGATTCTAATTCTGCACCATTGACTTAGGCTGTCCAGCAACAATTCTTTCTAAATCACTATATTCTTTTTTCAACTTCTGACATATATTTATTTGAGGCTTCTATTTTTAGCCTTTCTGAAGGGGGAGTAGGGCAGATAATGAGAATTCACAGGATTTATTGGTCAAATTACTTCTCTGGCTCACACCAATTTCCATCAAAGCTTCTGACAGTGGCCTTGTATTTCTTATTTATTAGAATTTTAAGTGCTCTGTTAGGTAGTTTACAAGCTTTCTGTAATGTCTGTGCAACCCACATGCACAACAGCTTCTAAAAATAGATCATGAGTCACACATGGCCCATCTTTGGGTTGAAATCACACGGAGCCTCTTCAGCCATAGCCTGGATTCCACACAGAGGTTGTTGGAGGCTTTACATAAAAACCCATGGATGGGGGGATATGGGTCCATCAGGAAAGTGCTTGCCATGCAAGCATGAAGGCCTGAGTTTGAATTCCCTGGCATCTATGTAAAAAGCCTGGCACAGAGGTGCATACCTGTAATACCAGCACTGAAGGGACAGAGACAGGAGGATCCTTGGGACTTGCTGGCCGGCCAGTCTGGCAGAATCAGTGAGCTCTTGATTCAGTGGCAGGTCTTGTTTTAAAGAATAAGACAGAGATCAATTGGGGAAGACAGTAGACACCAGCCTCTGGCCTCCACACACAGGCATACACTTAAACAAATACGCACACATTTAAAAAACAAGCCTCAAAGTCACAAATTTCAAAAACTAACTCAGTAACTCATAATATGCACATGTAGAGAATTACTCATCCTTCAACTAATGCTCAAAATGAAAGCCAAAAAAAAATCATTTCCAAATTATACTTATAAAACATTGTCCCTCTGGGCTGGAGGGATGGCTCATCAGTTAGGAACACTGGTTGTTCTTGCAGAAGACCCGGGTTCAAATCCCAGCACCCACATAGCAGCTAACAACTATCCATAACTCCAGTCCCAGGGGGTCCAACAACCTCTTCCATCCTCCGTGGGCATTGCACGACACAGGTGCACTTACCTACATGCAGGCAAATACACACATACACATAAAATAAAAAAATAATAATAAATTAATTTTTTTTTGTCTTTTTGAAGCAGGGTCTCCCTGTAGCCCCAGCTGTCCTGGAACTTACTATGTAGACCAGGCTGGCCTTGAACTCACAGAGATACGCCTGCCTCTGCCTCCCAAGTGCTGGGACTACAGGCATGGGCCACCATGCCCAACAAAATAAAATATTTTTTAAAAAAGCGTTGGCCCTCCTACAACAGTTACAGAACTTGCAGCTCACTCTCTAGCTACTAAGTTATAATCAGGTTTTCGAAAAACTTCTTGAAATTCATTTGTTTTCTCAATTTTTGCCGCCCAGACTTTCATTAGGAAACAGGGACAAATAATCACAGACTGACAGAAGCTATCTTATTCAGCCCCCTGGTGGGTCTTGGAAGGCCCTGGACTCTGTGACCCTAGTTCATGAGGAGTCACACCCCACACTACTACTAACCTTAATCCGCAGATAGGCTGAGTGTTTTCAGGCCTGTTACCTTAGCAAATGCCTTTTCTCTGCCTCAAATGCCTCTTCTACTTATATATTAGCAAACTTCTAATGACCCTTCAAGCCCTTCCCATGGTGTGACTATCCTCCAGGGTTCGTGAGTTCATGTGTTAGAAACTTAGTCCTCTGTAATGCCACCAAGAGAGGGACTTTGAAGAAATGAAACAGATTAATGTTTGTTGTTAGGATGTAAGTGGCTTCCTGATTCTAAATAAGGAATGTTTAGCTCGTGTTCTCTCTCTCTCTCTCTCCCCTCCCCACCATGTGATGCTATCTACCTTGTATTACTGTTATAGCCTGAGGCCTTCACCAGATATAGCCCCTTGATCTTGGACTTTCAAGCCTCCACAACTGTGAGATGAATATATTTCTGTTCATTATAAATTAACCAGCCTTTGGTGTTCTATTATAGAAGCACAACGCATGTTAAGACAACCCTTTAACTTTATCCACCCCTGAGCACCCACTTCCCTTCTGCAGCTCAAACACAAGCCTATTGTTTATTATGAATCTTTCTCCCCAGCTAGAGTCTTCCACGGAAGGGACCATGTCTCATCCACAAATCCCAATGCCTAGCACAGGACTTCCTTCATCATAGAAGTTCCCAAGTGTGACCAAATGGAGAGCTAGGAAGTAAATGAATGGATGATCAGCTGTGCAAGGTCAACACCAAGCAGAGATTTTTAGAGTAACTCTACAAGAGAGTTAGCCTAAAACAAAAAAAATCTCTGAGCAAATAAATCATGATTTAAAGAGGGCCACACTGGGAGCTCAGACGGGGAATCCCAGGACTGGCTCTGGCACTAAAAATACACTGTGTGATTGGGGAAAGCCACTTCCAACTCCAGTTTGTCACTATAGGATGGAGGGTAGGACCCGCTGGTCACTAATTCACCTTCAGTTCTCACTTCATGCCGCTGGTGACTCGCTATGTGATGGATATCAACAAGCATCAGAGAGAGGGAGGAAGTTTGGTCTAGCTGGCTTTCAACATTTGAACAGAAGTGTGTGTGTGTGTGTGTGTGTGTGTGTGTGTGTGTATATAAAACTCTGTGTAAGTACAGAGTATATATTAACTGTGTATGCTATATATATTATCAGACATACATCTGATGTATATATTCCTCCGTGTAAGCACCCCAGTTTTCCTCGAGCACACCTCCCCCGCAATGTTGATGTAAAGGAGGATCCGTGGATGTTGTTGCTCTACATATTTCCAAGTTGTCTTCTACTTACTAAGTCACTCCTTCATTCATCCATTCATTAATCCATCATTCATTCAACCACTCACCCATCCAACCATTCATCTATCCATTCTTGTAACCATTCAATAAAGTGTCCCAATGTGCCTAACATATCTCTAAGTCCTGAGGTGGTGTCAGCCAGCATTTTGGTGCGGCTGGCATGGATGGTAGTCCTCACTTTAGGGAGAAATGAATGAGCTATTCTACCAGGGAGCTTGCCTCAAATGGCTTTGTCAGACATCTTCATCATGTATGAAAAGGGTGAAAATAACATAGGTTCCTGCCACCCACAGAGGTAGTATTTGGGACCCGGGAATGGGGAGACCTCAAACTCAGAAGATTCCACATGACACAGGTAGGCTGCAGCAAGGCCATTCCTCTATAAGGTACAAGCAGGTGTCTGCTTCACCTATGAGAATGACGGCTGGGAGAGCTGTCTGCAAATGGAATGGGCCGCCAGGGAACCTAATGAGTTTTCTGGCACTGGGAGTGATTATACAAGGGCTAGATAATCATCGTTTGCTGGGGCTGTCACAGGGGGAATTCAAGCATGGGATGGAAGAGTCGGGCAAGGTGATCTTCAAAGTTCCTTCTCCACTCTGAAGTTTCAGACACCTTGGAGCAAAACTGCACTGTGTGGCACACTCAGCACAGCCAGGCCAATGAGTGTTACACTTGCTCCCTTCCCTGGCCCCCAAATTCCTCGTTCAGAAGCAGATCAGTCCAATTGGCAGAGAATGTGGTAGCTTCCCCACCAGGTCAGTTCCTGTGTCTGTGAAAGCAGCTTAGCTGCAGAAATCCTTAGAGACAGGACATCTAGGGCTGCATAGATGGTTGTTGGTAAAGTGCTTGCTTTGCAAGTATGAGGGCCTGAGTTGGATCCTGAGAACCCAATTTTTAAAAAGTGTACAATCTGAGCATGGTGGCATATGCCTTTAAACCTAGCACTTGGGAGGCAGACGCAGGCAGGTCTCTGTGAGATCAAGGCTAGTCTGGTCTACATAGCAAATTCTAGGCCAGCTGGGGCTACTGGGAGAGGCTGACTCAAAGAAAAAAAGCGGGGGGTGGAGGGGAACAGGCAAAAAGTCAGCTCCAAATGGATCAAAGACATCAATGTGAAATCTGAAATACTGAAACTGTTTGAAGAAAACATAGGCTGTGCCCTACAGGGTATAGATGCAGGAAATGATTTTCCAAATTGGACTTCATTTGCTCAAGGAATTAAGGCCAGCAATTGACAAATGAGACCTCATTAAACTAAAAAGCATCTGTAAAGCAAAGGGAACAATCAATCAAGTGAAGAGGAAGCCCACAGAGTGGGAGAAAAATCTTTGTCAGCTATATATCTGATAGTGGATTAATTTCCACAATATACAAAGAACTCAAAAAACAAAGAGTCAAGAAAACAAATGACCCAACTAACAAAAAAGGGGGGGGGGCTACAAACCCGACAGAGAGTTCTCAAAAAAAAGAAATAAAAATGACTAAGAAATGCCTTTAAAAGTATTCAAAAGCCTTACTAATTAGGGAAATGCAAATTGAAACTATTTTAAGATTTCATCTGATCCTGGTCAGAATGGCTAAGATTGAGAAAACAAATGACAACAAATGCTGGTGAGGATGTGGGGAAAGGGGAATGCTCATTCACTGCTGGTGGGATTGCAAACTGCCACAACCACCATGGAGATCAGTGTGGAGAATTCATAAAAAACTAAAAATAGATCTACCATATGAGCCAGCTATATGACTCCTTGGCATATACCTGAAGGACTCCCCACCCTACTGCAGAGATATTTGCTCAGCTTTGTTTATTTCTGCTGTTCTCATAATAACTAGGAAATGGAAATAACCTAAATGTCTTTCAGCTGCTGAATAGATAATGAAAATGTGGTACATGTATACAATGGAGTCCTATTCAGTGTTAAAGAAAAATGAAATCATGAAATTTGCAAGTAAATGGATGTAACTAAAAATCACTATACTACGTGAGGTAACCTAGGCTCAGAAAAACAAGTAAGGCATGTTCTTTCTCATGTGTGGATCCAAGCTCCGAATCCTTAGATGTGAGCATATATCCTAAAGTAACCACAAGAACCAGGAAAATAGAATGGAATTATGGGGGCAGGGGGCGGGGAAGATCTCAAGAAAGGGAGACAGTAAGATGTCAACAAGAGGGAAATTGGGGAAAAGAGGGGGGTACTCTAACTGTGGAGGGACACAGGAGGGCTATGTAGGGGAAGAGAGAGGAAAGAGAGATAGATAATACTCAGGTGTGTGAAAAGTCAAGAAGAAATGTATCATTTCATAAGCCAACTGAAAAACACACGTATCATATAAATGCGAGTGCATGCATAGAGCTGAAGACTGGGTAACAAAAATCACATTGCCGGACAAGGGAAACTCCCTTCCAGTTGTTGGTCCAGGTGGTCCAAGAGACTCCCAAAATACTATATGCCATTGTCACGACCCTTGATTGCCTCCCAGAACTTGAAGGTAAGACCCTACTGCTGAAGACATGACATACTTTGAACACAGGACTTGGGTTGAGCCGGAACTGACCTGGAAACCTTCTCCCTGAAGACTAGTTCTTTTTTTTTTAATTTTTAAAAATTATTTTATTTTTTTTATTTTATGTGTATGAGTGTATTGCCTGCATGCATGTGAGTGCACCCATATCGTGCAGTGCCGCGGAGGTCAGAAGAGGGCTTCGGATTCCCCTAGAATTCAAGTTAAGGATGGTTCAGAGCTGCCATGTATCGAACTCAGGTCCTCTGAAAGAGCAGTCAGTGCTCTTAACCGCTGAGCCATCTTTCCAGCCCCTGAACACTAGTTCTTATAGTGTCAGAAGGCATTATGCAAGCTGCCAAGGGAGAAAACCAATCAATGGTCCTACCTAGCTGTAAGGCCTACAAACCACAACAGTGACCTGCCCAGCAAATGATCTCTTTTGATGTAGTAGTGATACTTTTATCTTAGGGGTAATCAACAGCTATCTAATTGGACTTAAGGCCCACTCAGTAGGAGGGAATCCATGCACAGTACTGCAAACATAGCCAAGTACACATGGTTGGAGAGATCACAGTCTCTAGAGAACCTATTACTGTCACTTTCCTAGACCAATGTAATTTTTTACTATATTCTAAATGCATACATACCCTTATATTTACAAAGAAGTATACCTCTCACCACTCATCAAAGAAGCTTCCTTTTTGCAACAGATGGAGACTATTATAAGTTCCACAACTGGTCAAAATACAGAGAATAAGTGACTATGAGATGCCCAGCCCTAAGTGACACATCTACAATGCAACCTCTACACCTAAGGCTCAGGGAACATCATAGAAGAGGGGGTGGTGGAACGATTCTAAGAGTCAGAGGGATAAGACATCTGCTGCTGTTAATACATTCTAGACACAACAGGAAAGCTACACCAATGGAACAGCCACAGTACAGTAGTCTAATAAGATCTGCATATAATAACAATACCAGTTGCCATGCCAAGGTGGATGGGGGAAATATCACAATATCACAGGGTTCTACCTCAAGATGAAGAGCTATGGGCAATCAATGGATGCTGAGGGAGGGAAAGCCATTTTTCTTCAGGGACTAGCTCCCTAAGAGGTTATATAATCCCAAATGGGCAGCCCTAAACACAAGTACACATGAACAACACTAAATGGACTAAGTGCACTATATGTATGTGTATTTATATTTATTAATGTATGTGTGTATATGTAACAATAATAATCAAAGAAGATAAGAAATTATGAGAGAGTTGGGAGGTATGGAAGGAGTTGGGGACTGGAAGGGGTAGATACAGTGCAAATACAATACTCATGCTCAAAGTTCTCAAAAAATGTTTTTTAAATTATTTTTTAAAAGATACAGGGGCTGGAGAGATGGATCAGTGGTTACGAGTGCATAATGATTTTCCAGAGGATCCAAATTTGGTTCCCAGAATGCACTTCAGGTGGCTTACAACCACTTATAACTCCAGCTCCAGGGGAGCCAATGCCTCTGGCTTCTGCCAGCACATACACATACACATAATTAAAAATGATTATTTAAAAAGCCAGGGTACGTAAGATGGCTCAGTGATTAAACATACTTGCTGACAAGCCTGACAACCTGAGTTCAATCCCCAGGACCCACTCAGTGAAAGTAGAGAACTAATTCCATAAGTTGTCCTCTGACCTTCACATGTGCACCATGGTATATGCACACACCCCACCACACACAAATAATAAATAAATAAATAAATAAATAAATGCATTTTTATAAATTTTTGTTGAATTTTTGTGTATTTCATACATAAAATCATCTTTATACCCCCTTCCCATTAAAAAAAAATAGGTTCAAGGTCATCCTTGCCTACATAGTGAGTTTGAAGTTAGCTTAGGCTACATTAGATCCTATCTCAAAAACAAAGCCAGAAGTAATGGTGTGGTATGTTTGAATTCCCAGATGAGATAGAAACAGGTGGATTCTTGGACTTGCTGTCTCGCCAGCCTAGCCTACTTGACAAATTCCAGGCCAGTGAGAGACTCTATCTCAAAATAACAAAGTGGATGACTCCTGAGGAAGGAGCCAAGATTGTCCTCTGGCCTCCACACACACACACACACACACACACACACACACACACACACACACACACTTGCTCATACATGTACATCTGCACACATACAAGTATATGCACATACATACAAAAGAGAAAAAGAAGGGAGGAAGAACAATGGGGAGGGAGGGAAAGAAGCAGAGAGAGAGAGG
>NW_008358490.1:1761668-1784796 GCF_000622305.1 Nannospalax galili
AGGGAAAGAAAAAGAGAGAGAGAGGAGAGAGAGAGAGAGAGAGAGAGAGAGAGAGAGAGAGAGAGAGAGAGAGAATTCAACTAGGAAAAACAGAAAGGAAGAAATCTGTCCTAAAGAAGTCAGAGGGATTTCAACCCCACTGCCTCTTCAGGTGGGCTTTATACCCAGATGCAATGGCGGACAGAAATGGTCCTGCGCTTGGGTCACCAGGAACCAGGTGTTACCTGAAGCTATGCCTTTCTCTAGCTTGGCCTGTCAGACTTGTGAGTTTGCTGACAACCATGTCTGTCATCTTAGAACACAAACCCGGGGTCGCCTTTCCTCATATTAGAAATTAAAGCTGCCAACAGAACAAAGCAATAGCTCTAAGCCCTCCCCCCCATGCCACCACCTTCACCAAGAATCTCATTTAGCCCTACAACCAAACATAGAGACTAATGCCAGGGGTGCTGCCTTGACCACCAGCTGGCAAGGTCTCAGCAAGTTCCCCTCCTCCTTTTTTCTTACTCTCAACAACACAGGCCTTCTGGGTGCATCCTGGGCCTCTCTTTCATTTCCCTGTAGGTAGAGCAGATGAATATGACCACCTTCAGGGTGACGTTTATTGGAGAAATAAATCTCTTTGGCTAAATACCACGCAGAGGAAACAAAGGAACTTCTTTTTTTGATGATGGAGGTTTAAATAAAGCCTAACGGCCTAAGGCAGAAAGGCAGAACCCCCATTAAGAAGAGATGGGAAATTAAGGTCCAAGAGACCACTTAGGTGGCTATTTACCAAGCACTCACTGTGTATAGGGATGGAGCTGTTGCTGGGGTTTAAGAGGTAAATAAGATACTTTCCTTGCTCTCCAGGGACTGGCACCGGATGGGGTTGGTGCTGTGTGAGGCTAAAGGAAGAGGACGGAACAAGGTGAGGACAACTATAATTGAGTTATGACATAGTACTGGAGAGCAACAGGAGAGGGAGGCAGGGAGGGCTTCTGGAAGATGTGCTGTGTTGACCTTGTCCTAAAAGATGTGAAGAGTCTGCAAGACAGAAAGGGAACAAACTTCTTCCAGACAGGAGGAAGGGCATACGCAGAGAGCCTGGAGAAGGGGAGGGCTCATAAAGTGGGGACCATGTGAAGGTCAGTGTTTTGAGTCTGGTTATGAGAAGGGAGCCTGGACAGGTAGACCAGATCCAAACTGCAAGTGTCACAAGTGCCATGAAGGCTTTGGGGTTCATTCTGTGGTGGAGGGTTCTCAAACACATAGGACTTAGAATCATCTGGGGAGCTTATATTAAAAAACTGATTGCAAGGCTGCACTCCCAGTAACTGAGATTCTGTAGATGTGGGGTAGGACCTGGAAATCTGCATTTTGGCCAGCAATACTTTAGGACATGGAACCAGCTCCCGGGAGAGCTGAGAGATGAAAGTAAATAAGAAGGGGCGTGGCTTTGCATCTGGGCCCCGTTGCTGATGGCCCTTGGGATTGAATTGCAGGAGGAGGGGTGGAGAATGGATCATCACAGTGATGTTAAGAGAAGGTATCCAACAGCACTCACAGGGCGACTGACACACAGGAGGGGTCCTGGCATGATACCAAGTAGGCCTCTCTCTGGTGGATTCTCCATGTCACCAGAAGCCATGCACCCAGGAAGAGGAATCTAGGCCAGGGAGAGAAGCAAGGGTAAGATCTGCCTGTTCACAGGCAGGACCCAGGGGAGGGCGGCCATCCCAAGGAGCCTGGACCTCATTTATATGTTGTACTGTTAATTAATCCCAAGGCCCCAGAGCAAGGCAGGGGCGGGCGCCTGGGCTTGGGGCAAAGCTGGAACACAAACAAGCTGGCCTGTCCCTAAGTGCAGCTCTTGTCGATGCCCTGTCCCCACCCAATGACGTTGTTGATGACGATCCAGTCCCCACAGCTCTGCCCCAGCCTGGGCCTCCAGGTGTCCAGGTTTCAGACTGTTAGCAACTGCTTGGCACAGGTAACTGGGCTCAGAAGACTTGTTCTTTCAGCCATCTTCCCTCATCTTCGGCTCTCTTATGTCAGCCAGCAGGGTGATAGACGTCCAGGAACCTCTGCAGTGACTGGCCTGTCATCTAAGTCCTGATTCATGGTCTCTACAGGTACCAGCACAGCCCTGGTTGCCAGAGGGTTCTGCCGCGGACAAGTCACCCAAGTACCATGAGTGACACAAAGAAGGCAGAGAAATGTCAGGTCACCCAGAGAGCCACTGTTCACCAGCCCAAACAAATCTGGCACTGAATGGTGCCTTGGAGAGAATCCCCTAAGGCCCAGTCACACTTGGATTTAAAAACAGGTTCAGCACTTCTACAACCTTTATATGAAATTGTAATATAACCACCCAACTAGTTTCAGGAAAATACACATGCTGACTGTCATGGAAAAGATGTGAGAAAATTGTCATCATACATGCTACAGCCATACCAGAAGACATAGCGAGGCAGGAACCTGTACACATGGCTAGAATTTCTGCGGATGAGGTGATGCCCCATGCACACTGGTGCGGTGACGCTGCCTCATGATCAACCATTACAATCACGGTTGCCATTAGAGACCTGCTTCCTGAACCTGTGTCATAGAAAACATGTGTTTTCTAAAGTAGTGGATCCATTTTGGTAAAGTTCTGAACTAAAGTTTTCAGTTTTA
Source organism: Nannospalax galili (assembly GCF_000622305.1). Lineage (NCBI taxonomy): Eukaryota > Metazoa > Chordata > Mammalia > Rodentia > Spalacidae > Nannospalax > Nannospalax galili. Next base: position 1,764,327 of record NW_008358490.1, read on the forward strand.
TTGGCTCTGTGTGCTTGTAAAAAGCTTCCATTTACAGCTTTCAAAAGAAAATATGGTTTTTCCATAAGGAGTTGGTTCCAAAACTCCCTGCAGATACCCAGATCCACAGATGCTTGGCTCCTTTACATAAGACAGTGTCGTGTTTGCATATAACCTGCAAACATTCCTTGGATACTTTAAGTCCTCTCAGGATTCCTTGTGATACCTAATACAATGTGAATGTTGTGGAGATACAAGCACTCTTGCACTGTATTGTTTAGGGGATAATGACAAGGAAAGACAGTATGTGTTCAGCACAGGTACAATTTTTCTGCTGATGTTTTCTGCAATTGGTTGAATCCATGGACACCAGGGGCCCAGTGTACTTTGGGTTTATATGTAAAATAGATTAGCCATAAGTGACAGGGCTCAGTTTCTTGTGTGGGACTGTCCCTCAGGGCTCCACACTTCTCCCTTGCTCCTGCTCACTAAATGCCATGCCCCCTCAAAATATCTTCACAACCTAAAGGTGCACCCATAGATTTCCAAAATGCCCCGTATGGGGTGCCATTCCTCGGAGGGCGCTTGTTGTGGAGTTCACAGAGTCCTTTCTTGTACATGAATTCACTAATGCCAGGCTCCTATTGGAGGGAGGCAGAGAAAGTGTTGAAAGCTAAGATTCAAAAAAAAGGATGACCCAGCTGGGGAGTCAGCAAGGCAGAGGGGACCTTGCATCTCAGCATTTTGGGTGTTATGAGCCAGATTTCATCCCCACCCCCCAAATTGTCCTTTTGGATCCCCAGTATCTCGTACTGTGGCTCGATTTGAATGTGATTTAAAAGCCTGGGGAAATGGCTAATTCCTGAAAAGTGCTTGTTACACAAGCATTGGGGATCTGCATTTGATCCCCAGAACCCATGTTAAAAAAAAAAAAAGCCAGGCACAGTGGCACACACTTGCAATCCCAGAGCTAAGGGAGGCAAAGACAAGCAGACCCCTGGGACTCAATGGGCAGTCAACCTAGCTGAATTAGTGAGCTACAAGTCAGTGAGACTGGACAGTGTCCTGAGGAAAGACACCTGAGGTTTACCTCTGGCCTTAACACACATGTACACATATATGCACATGCGCACGCGCACATACACACACACGCACACATATACAAATGAACACACACAGACCAATGCAATTAAGGTTCAATGAGGTCATATTATTGGTGGGTCCTTGTCCAGTATGGCTGGTGCCATTCCAAAAAGAGATTAGGGATGCAGATACACACAGAGGTAGACCATGTAAAAATGAGGGGAGACAGAACCGTGGGCAAGCCAAGGGAGAGGCCTCAGTGACATCCTGTCAGCACTTTGATCTCAGACTTCCGGTCTCTTGGGTTGTGAGAAAACAGACTGTTATTTTAGCCCCCGTCTGTGGTTCTTTCTTCTGGCAGCCCTAACAAACTCATAGGGGATTTTGCAGATCAGCCAGCCCGACTGTCTGCCTGTATAAATTGCCTTGAGATGACCAAAAGCCAATCTTGTGGCTTTCTGGTCCACTGTTCTCCACACACTGCAGAGCTGAAAATATAGACACTGCATTTTTGCTCTATAAAGCAGATGAAGTAATTCATACCACACCAGGTAAATGCAAAAAGAGTCTCCCACAAGCCAAGTCAATAAGGAGTCGTGTAACAACCTCTAATTGTGTCTCAAACATTTTCTAGACCTGTGTGGTCCAGGTGAGAGCAAATCAGACCAATTAATTACCCAAATTACATTAATTACCAAAATCTCTGCGTTGAGACCTTGACTACCTGACCAAGGGGAGCCTTAGTCATTGCCTGGGCTTGTAGGTTCCTTGTGTCTGACTCATGTCTAGAATCTAGTATTTTTGTCCTTACATCCCTCTTGTCCTAAGATTGGGGTGGAAAACCAGGTAGCCTGTGGCAGCAAGACTGCCCACATGTCATCCTCTACCCAGTGCACAGGGATCTGGGCCCCCATTAGCATCCCTCCATCCTGAAGCAGAAATGAGTAGACTTGGAAGGCCAAACAACATTCTACTTTATGCTTCAGCACAGTATAGCAGCCTCCCTTACCCCTATATGCTCCAGCTCCTTTTGCTTCACAGACACACAGCTCTGACCTTCTAAAGAGACAGGCAACTCAGAAGCTGGCCTCAGATGGGCTCCTGGACCAACTTCTTTGATAATCCCATGGCCAACTCTCTTGCTACAGTTTGAACCTTAAATATCCCCCCAAAGACCATGTGTTGAGGGCCTGTTGCCCAGGCTGTGGTGCTATTGGAAAGTAGTGGAACATGCAGCAAAGCAGGGCCTAGTGGAAGGAACTTAAGTCATCAAGGGCATGCCTTTGAAGTGAATAACAGGACCCCAGCCTCTTCCTTTCTCTTCCTTTGCCTCCTAGATATCATGAAGTGACCAACTTCCTCTCCACAAGCTCTCCAGCCACAATGTATTGTGCTGCCACAGACCCAAGAACATGAGGCCAAGTAACCATGAACTGAAATTTCTAGAGGCATGAACAAAAATAATTCTTTCTGGGGGCTGAAAAGATGGCTCAGCACTTAAGAGCACTAACTGCTCTTGCAGAGGACTTAGGTTCTCAGCACCCACATGATGGCTAACAACCATCTATAATTCCAGTTCCAGGGGATCTGATGCCTTCTTATGACCTCCATGGGCATTGTACGACACAGGTGCACTTACATACATGTAGGCAATACACTCAAACACATAAAATACAAATAACAAATAAAATACTAAAAATAATGATTCTGGGGCTGGAGAGATGGCTCAGTGGTTAAGAGCACTGACTGCTCTTGCAGAGGACCTGGGTTCAATTCCAAGTACCCACATGGTGGCTCTGAACCGTCCTTCACTCCAGTTCCAGGGGAATCTGAAGCCCTCTTCTGATCTCCGCGGCATTGCACGACACGGGTGCACTCACATACATGCAGGCAATACACTCATACCCATAAAATAAAAATAATAGTTTAAAAAAAATAATGATTCTTTCCTTTTAAGTTGATTTTTCTTTGAGTTCATAGTGCTGGAATGATAGCTAACATCTTGCTCTCATCAGCATTGTGGAGAACCCCAGAGATGAATTCTGAAGTTCCTTTTCCGCCTTGTCTTGTTTAGTCCTTGGGGGAGTCTCTTGGCTTTAAATACCATCTATGAATTGGTATCTCTACCCAAATTTCCCCCTTGAAACCCTAGGCTTGATTATCTTTTCACCCCCTCAGCATGCCCAGGGGCCTCTCAAACTTGGTCTGTCCACACTTTGTTCATCCCTTCCCTTCCAGCCAATCAGCTCTTCTCACAGCTGCTCTTCATCAGAGCATCTGTCAACTCCACTCATCCAGTTCCTTAGTGTCACCCTAACAATGTGATCACAGGCAAGTCACTTAACATTCTATGCCTTAACAATTTCCTGCTTTCTCGTCTACAAAGTGGATTGCTCCATAGGATATAAAAATCTATGTGTATTTGGAAAGGACTTAGACCAGGTTCTGCGATATAGTGTTATAAGTCGCTTTAATTATCAGTTCCATTAACCCAATCCTTGTCCCCTTTCTTTTCATATTTCACCACGTGTGTATGTATGTGTGTGTGCATGTGTATGGAAGCCAGAGGTCAACACTGGGTGTCTTAGTCACTCTCCTCCACCTTACTTTTTATTGAAGCAGGGACTCTCACTGAACCTGGAGCTCAATGATTTGGCTAGACTGGCTGGACAGCAAGCCCCAGGGATCCTCCTGTCTCTGCCTCCCCAGGGCTGGGATTACATGTGTGTGGTTCTGTGTCTGGTTTTTTATATAGATGCTGGGGACCCAAACTCAGGTCAGGATGCACCTAACTGACAGAGCCATCTCCCCAGCCCCCAGACTTCACTCTGAATCCATCAGCAAATCTTTGCTGCATCCACAAAATAGACTCTGACTACTTCCAACCACCTCTCCTGTCACCTCCATGGTTCAAACCAATGATTTTTTAGTAAATTTATAGTTATCCAACCACTACCACAATCTAATTTTAGAATATTTCCATCATGTCTCCTCTGGGCATTTCACATACGTAGATCATACCACATGTGGTCTTGTGAGTCTGGCTCCTTCCACTCAGTGTGTTTTGAGGTTTATCCATGTCCTGGCATGCGTGGGTTGGTTCCATCTTAATGCTGAATTGTGTCTGATGCATGCCAGAAATGGCCCCCTCATGTGTCTCCCTGCTTTCCCATCAGCTCCGACCCCTGAATTCTAAGCGCAGCAGCCAGCCAAATTCATTTGAAATCTAAGTTAGTACACTTATACCCTCCCATAACTCCCTTCACAGTGCAAAAGTCAAATTCCCAGCAGCCAGCTCTGGCTTCCATAACAAGATGTCATTGGGTGGCTTACATCACACGGTTATTTCCACACCGCTCTGAAGGCTGCAAGTCTGAGGTGAGGGTGTCAGCCTGTTTGGGTCCTGGGGAGGCCTCTCTTTCTGGCTCACAGAATACCTGCCACCTTCTGTCTGGGTCCTCACATGCCCTTTCCCCGGTGAAGACATTTCATCTTCTTCTAACCTTAGTTACTTCCTAAAATTCCGACTCCAAATATAGTCACACTGGGGGTTACAGTCTCAACAAATGGATGGAGAGAGGAGACACAATTCAGTCTACAGAAAGAGGCCTCAGTGCTCTGCTGTCTGTGTCCCAAACATGTCTGGCATGTCCTTGCTGGCCCCTTTTCCCCATTCACATGGCTCCTTCAGGTGCTTCATCACTCCTGAAATCAACTTGCTTCCTCCACTGAAAATTGTGACCCTCCACCACTCCCTTAGCCTGGCTCTCTGTCCTCATCTCTGCCTTCCCTCTCCCCACACCCCTGCTCACATGGTGCTATCTGACAAAATTCATGTCTTACTTGTTTATTATTGTTTCATTGTACTTATCATGTATACCCTTCTCAGGGCAAGGGATTGTGTTGCTTGGTCAGGCTCTAGCCTGAGTCCTAAATAGAACCCTTCATGGCACACAGTAGGCACCTCATAAATATCTGTGAGCGGGAACAATAAAATACTGCTGAACTCCAGGCTCCACTCTGCCACAGTGTTCCTCCCCTAGCACAAGGGACAGATCTGAGCATCCCAGGTAACACTATCTGGTAAAGGGGACGGGACTGAGCTTGTGTAATGGGTTCAGGGTGTGTTTGCCCAGGCAGGTCTGCACACAGCCCCACACAAGCTCTGCTTATTCATTCCACTAAGATTTCCTATGTTCTGCTTGTGTGTTCAGCCTACAAAGATAAGAAGACATGGTCCCTGGCCCTGGGAGCTCCAGTACTGTTCACTACAAGGCAATTAAGTTTCCACCTAAAGATGCATAGAGGGGCCGACCCCACATGCTGAGTTGGGTTTGCTTCTCAACTTTGGCATTGGATCCTAGAAGATGAATACATGTTAACAGACAGAGTGGGGTGAAGCTCATGCTATCGATGTGCAGGGATGGAGTAGAAAGGTGGAAGTCAAAGGAGAACAGCACAGATAGGTTGGAACAGCAGGGCAGGACCTCGTATAAAAGCTTTAGAAGCTCGGTCTTTGGGCCAGTGATCCTGAAACTTTGCTCTGAAGGCCCCTATGGGTTCCTTATAACCACCAGCTGAGGTGAAAACAGGCAGAATTCAGAACTGCTTCAGTCAGAACTTTCATCTGTTTTATGTAGAGGGCTGCAATGGCTTGGATGTGGTCTGAGTGTATTCTCCACAGGTTGGTGAACTGAAAGCTCAGCTTCAGTGTGGTGATGGTAAGAGGTGGTGGGACCTTCAAGAGGCAGAAAGTAGGGGCCTAGGAAGGGAGAAACACAGGACTCCTGACTGCTCTCTGGCTTCCTGTCTCACTAGGTGATCTCTCCATACACTCCCACAAGGGGTACGCAGGAGTACCAAGCTGATGTCAGCGCCATGGCCCTTGTGCATTAAACAGGTATCCTTTCCTTGCACATTACTTAACCTCAGGTGTTTTTGTTTTAATAAATGAAAATAGACTGACACAAGGACCTTATAAGATACCATTTTAAGAATAATTTTTTAAATTTTTTATTTATTATTTTTTATTTTATGTGTATGTGTGTATTGCCTGCATGTAGGTAAGTGATTTGTGTCATGCAATGCCTGCAGAGGTCAGAAGAGGCTCTCAGGTCCCCTGGGACTGGAGTTAGAGACAGTTGTTAGCTGCCATGTGGGTGCTGGGATTCGAACCTGGGTCTTCTGCAAGAACAACCACTGTTAATAACCGCTGAGCCACCTCTCCAGCCCCATACCATTTTATGAAGAATTCGAACACTCCCCCTATAGTCTGGGGAGGTTGCTCCATTGGTAAAATGCTTGCTATGCAAGCGTGAGGATCTGAGTTCAAGCCCCAGAACCCACAAAACAGAATAGGCATGATAGTATTGGCATACTTATAATCCCAATGCTGGTGCAACAGACACAGGTGGATCCCTCAAACTTTCTGGCCCGCCAACCTAGCCTAATTGGCAAGTTCCAAACCAGTGAGGGACTATCTAAAAAAAATAGGGAATACGGCTTCTGAACAATGACACTGGCATCCACATTCATGCACACACAGGTGTGCATGAACATACACACACAGAGAGAGAGAGAGAGAGAGAGAGAGAGAGAGAGAGAGAGAAATGAAAACAAGCTATTCAGAGCTGCCCAGCAGAACTTTCTGTGATTATGAAAAGTTCCATCTCCAGTGTCCGTTATAGTGGCTACTACTCACATGTGGCTGCTGTACATTTGAAATATGGTTGGTTTGGCTAAGGAACTAAATGTTTAATGCTATTTCATTTTAATCAATATAAATTGAAATTGAGGGAGCCACTGACTTATGCAGTTCAGTAAGGCATTGAGAAGCCCATGAAAATTTTCAAATAGGAAGACAACCAGAACTGGGCTTTAAAAGCAGGGTAGCCCATGATTGCCTTAAGAAGTAGGTGAATTTAACTCCATTTTTTCAGAGAAATAAAGTGCTTTATTTAAGATTTCAGAGCTATTAAACAAGCTGAGTCTGGAAGCTCAGCCTTCTAACACTAAGCCTAGGACCAGCCAGGGTCCCCAGCAGTAGAGGGGTAGAGGGCACCAAGGATTTGCATAAATTTCACATTGATAATTATGACTATAGGGACACTTCTGGCCAAATTAAGTACTGGCTGATTCTGTGCTAGCCATGTCCTGAGTTTTACTTAGGGATAAAGAGCCAAAATGAGAGTATACAAAAGATTTGTTTGTAGAGTTTTCTTAAAAGGACATCTTATGGTAAAATTTTGTCTTAAGGGCATTGAATTGCTTTTCTGAAATCATCCACTATAGAGACTTGGCACTAAAATTCATGTGCAGGTGAGCAGCGTGTCCCAGTGGTAAACAACTGAGAGAGACAGTGGGCTGAACTGAAAGACTAACTCCTCTTAGCACTGTCCATAGTAAATGTCCACATCACTACAAACAGTAAGAAGAGTGCCTGTTCTCACATAGGGATTTTCTTAGCCAATTTGCATTGTTACAGCAGCATACCCCAGACAAGGTCATTTATGATAAACAGAAATGCATTGGCCCAGAAAGTCCAAATCAAGGTTCTGTTATCTGGGAGACCCTTCCTGTTGTATCACAACACAGTGGATGTCATCACAGGGCCAAAGTGGAAGAGCTTATTCCTGAAAGGCCTTGTTTCCTAAATGCCATTAAACCCATCTATGAGGGGGAGCCCTCATGGTCTGTTCACCCCCTAAAGGCCCCACATTATAAACAATTTAACTGGTAATTAAGTTTCAGCATGGGTTTTGGAGGGGATAGATATCAAACCATAGCAGAACTCTTAAGATAGTTTCCTAAAGAACGTTTTCTTTTTTGTTTCCTGGCAAGTGAAACAAAAAGTGGAGAAAATACCTTCAAATTCACTCCCAAAAGATAAACTGTCTTATCTTCCCTTACCTGACTGCCTGCTTGCTTTCTTTCTCTTTCTCTTTTTTCTCTCTTTCTGTGTATAAGTGTATTGCCTGCATGTATGCAAGTGCACTCATGTCATGCATTGCCCATGGAAGTCAGAAGAGGGCACTGGATCCCCTAACTGGAGTTACAGACAATTGTTAGCTACCATGTGGGTGCTGGGAACAGAACCTAGGTCCTCCGAAAGAACAGTCAGTACTCTTAACCACTGAGCCATCTCCTCATCCCTGACTGGTTTCTTATCCACTGGACTCAGAATGCAGTTTCTAGAGAAAGGAAATTCTTATGCAAGATGGTCAGGATGCAAGGACATGAGGCATGGTGTAGACAGGGCCTACACCTTAAGAGGCCTGAATTGGGCAGCAGGAATTTGCAAACACCTGCATTTTGAGGGTGGGCTTGCCAGGCCGCCTCACCCTTGGTGTTGCTCTCTTGAAGAAGGGAGGGAAATCTCAGTTAGGCTTTCTAAGAGACATCTTGCTGCTCTGGCCAATGAAGGACTGATGAATATTGCATAGAGGAAAGCAGTCTTCTTATAATCTAGGCTCATATACTAGGACACAAGTCACAGCTGGTTATGCTGCAGTAACAAATGGGTAGAGAGAGCTAGTGTGGCAAGATGGACTAGATCGTCAGAAAATCTGAATTGAACTAAACCCCATTCACAATGTTTTTAAGTCACAGAGCTCTGTTGGGCTCATTCCTGTGACCCTGAAGAACAGGGCCTGTCCCAGGCTCCGAGGAAGATGCCTGGTCACATGTTGGAGTTAGAAGGGGCCTCAGGAGTCATTTAATACCTTATTCTTTTAGGGTGAGGAAATGGGGCCCACGATGAGGTTTTCCTGAAATAGCCTCTGCAGGTGTAGGACTGAAACCCACCTTTTCTGAATAATAGAACTGAAGAAAAAAAATGCCCTCATAGCTCCTCACTGTCATGTGTGCACAGACCCTGATCTGAAAGAAGACGGGAAGACAGAGTTTGGAGAACTGGAGAGGTGGCTCCTGAGCCAGACCCCTAAGAGGGTCTGGCCACCTTTCTTTAGCAGACCTCACATCTCAGACTCCTTCCTGAGAATGCTTGATCAAGTTTATTTAAAGATCTTAAAAATCATATCTGTAGGAGTGCTTACCTACATGTATATAAGTGCACATGAGTTCAGTGCCTATGGAGGCCAGTAGAGGGTGTCAGATCTCCTCAAACTGGTGTTACAGGTGGTTGTCAATTTCCATGTGGTGAGTAAGAACTGAACCCAGATCCTCTGCAAGAGTAGCAAGTGCTAACCGCTGAGCCAGCTCTCCAGCCCCTTGATCAAGGTTTTATTCAGCCCTACACAAACATCTGCCTGCCCCTGAGGAGTTCATTCTGTGTGTCAATGCAGGCTCTGGAGCTGCTTCTAGCTTCCTGTGACCTGAGAAATCCATAGTTGTATGTGCCAAAGAGAAAGACCCTACATCCCAAGGGTTAAATAAGGAGCAAACTGTCACTTGTTCATGGTTCCGCCTCCACAGGCATACAAGGTCAAAGAGGAGACAGGCTATTGGGTTTTGCTTGGCTTTGTGACAGGCACTGAGGAACCCATGATCGTTTGTACTAAGAGTCTAGTAAAGCACCTGTTGAAAGAGTTGGGAACAGTGGAAAGACATTCCTTTGGAGAGCCAGCAACCAACCGATTCACCGGGGAAGCCAAGTCCTGGGGAAGAAGATAAATATTCAGCATCGAGGGAGGCATGTTGTAGCACTCACAGATTAGGAAACACCTGTAATCAAGTCCAACCCCAGTCATTCATTGTGAAGACATCTTGACCTAGTTCTCCCCTCTCCCCTAAATCTTGGGCAAATTATTACTCTCTGTTGGTGGATAGGAGACCTGCTCCCTAGGTCTGCTGGTGCTTTGACGCAATGGAGGAAAAAGATCCCAGCTACAATAATATGTCAAAAATAATAACCTTGTTATTTAAAGCCAAGTCACAGGGAGAATCCTAGCAAAGAGCTGCTGACAATCCCATTAACGCCAAGAAGGATGATGATTGATGCCTCCAATAAGCAGCCAGGGAATCGGAAGTGATTGATTAGACAGTCCTTTAAAAAGCATTGCCAAAAAACTGCCTCAGGGCGTGTGCTCGCATCTCAAGTGAAAAGTGCGTGTTTTAATAATGTGGAACATGTTAGAGTCTCCTGTCTGTCCAGGTAGATACAAATCACTCTACGGACGCAAAGCCCAGTGCGAGGGTGAGACTTTCTGGAGTGTGCTCTCTGTCTGCCTGTGTACAGCTTCTACGTCATCACCCTCTGCATGGCAGGTAGTTCAGGTGATAAAAGCTGGGGTGTCCTAGGTACAGGGTACCCTTAGAACCTCCTAGAATCTAGGAAGTTGTGCTTGGGTTTAATGCATAGAATCCAGACAGCTGTGGTCTGTTGTTTTGCAAGACAATGAAGCACTACCAGTCTCAAGGAGGACCAGTGGGAAATGGGAACCGGGCAGAGGTGGGTTGTCTCCTTTCTATCACTGCCAAGCTTCTTCATAGCTTTCTGTGTCTCCTCAGACATCATTCAATCTGCAACCAGTGGGATGGCCACACACCTAGGCCGTGAGATGCAGCCACAGTAGCCTGTAACCACTCCCAGTGGACAATTGCATGCCTCCAGTCAGTGACTCCGATGAGCACTCTCCTCTGCTCTGTTCCTGATTCTCACAACAGTGTGCTGTTTCTTCAAACTTGAGCTGCTGTGTTGGTATCCCTCACATCCTCTACCTTCTGCTCAAGTCTAATTTGTCGCCCTTCTTCCTCTAACCAGAAAGTCAAGTGCCACCTCTACATGCAGTGGGCATCTTTAGCCACCCCAGACGCTGCCATTCACCCTGTCCCCCTGGGAACCAAAACACCATGGATGCAGCCTGTCAACCAGCTTGGTCTAGCCATGATGGCAGTGTGATCTCATCCACCACTGCCTAATTCTTCTGGCTGCATTTCTCACCAACAGAGCTCTTCCTGATCCTCATCAGGACCTGCGGTTCAGGGCACATCACTTGGGAGATGCTGGATGCTCCTCTTTCAGCCTCCTCTCTCTCCACCTTCTATCCTCTCTCCCTACCTTAAAGTCATCTGTCTAAAATGCAAATCCAGTCTTGCCCATGTGCCCTCATCTCTCATGGTATCCCACTCACTGCCTGTGGCATTCAAAACCTCATTATGGCTCCTAATGTTTTCAGGCTCTCGCTCCTGCCTGACTTCCTGTCCCAATTTCCCATACTCTCCCCACACTGCAGCCATTATAAAATGACCAATGCCCCATCCTCCCTTGCTTGTCAAACTGTCAGGCCTCTGCACATTGGGTCCCTTTAACCTGATGTCTGTCTCTGCTTTTCTGATTGGCAGATTTGTATTGGTCCCACCAAGGGATCAGCAAAATATTTCCTTCCCCACAGAAGCCTCTGGCTTTGGTTCTGAGAAGTGAGCCTGAAACCGGGTATCTCATTCAAGTAACTAGCTAGTATGCTTTCCAAAAAAGGGATGGATGTGAGGGAAAGAGAAGCCAGCAGGACTGAGCTAAGCAGACCAGGGACTGAACTGGGATGAGCGTCACACTGGGCTCATGGGGATCCTTGGGTCATGTTAAGAGGCCCCAAACTAGTACTCCTCCACAGAGGATACAAAATTGTGCAGCCATGTCTGTGATTGTCCAGGATCTGTGAAGGAAGGGGGTGGTCCCTAGTCATAGGAGGCAGTGTGCTCCCAGGGCCAAGTCTTCAGCAAAGGGACCGTAGTGAAGCACCAGCAGTAGTTGTCTACTAAGGGCACTATGATACCACTATGGGGTATCATACACCCAGAGTATCTCTAGGGAGCTTTTTACTGGTGGGTCTTACCCCGGAAACCCTGATCTAAGGAGTCTAGGTTAGGTTGGGCTGGTAGCTGCCTTTCCAAGTGAAGTGCTGTTCCTGCAGAAGGTTCAGAGACACCTTCAAGAAGTTTCCACACTGCCTGTTCCTGCTGCCCACCTGTCAGCAGTGTAGGAATGAGCACATCCTCGCTCAGCTCATCTAGCACTTGGTAGATTATGATACATGACCCCAGACAGCTGCTGCTCACGGTGTGCCTCCCTTTCTGAGAGAAAACAATCGGAGCACAGGGGATGTGGTTTTGATCGTGTCTGCACATCCTAGCTCAGTAGGGGCACATGGCAGAGCTTGATTGATAACTGTCCTTATTTCCGAGTGCGTGAGAGCTTGCTATGCATTCAGATCACGCATATCAGTGATGCAAGCTGACTTTCCACTGCCCAGGTCTCAGAAGCAGGATAAACTGCAGGAGGAATGACTGCATAAATCTCCCTTGGAAGGAAGAAAGCACTAATTGCTTTGAGAAAAACTACTTCAATGAATCTTCTCACTGTATGGCATAAAGGGCAAGCTGAGGAACAGGAGAACTCAACACCAAGCTGCTCTGTGCAGTGTTCAAGGTGGTCTGCCTGGCAGAGGAGAGGTTTTAGGGCATGGATTGAGAAGGGGAAAGGATGTGAGCCACCTGGGCCCCAAGAAGCATATTGAGGACGGATGGGTGATAACCTTCTGCACAGTCCCAACAGCCTCAGGTAGGATGAAGGAGAGACAAATAAACCATTGGCCAGGGTCCTGAGCAGTCAGGAACCAGATACTGTGTTCCCTTTCACACTGTAACCCCCAAGGCATCAAAGATATTATGGTGCAAGGGGCCTCCTGGCTTTAGCTGAGTTTTGGAGAGCTATGTTGGGATAGGGAAAGAGGGAACAGGCTGGATAGGCCAATGGGCGGTGGTAAGACACAAGCCCAGGGTAGAAGCTAGCTGGGAGGGTTACAACTACCTTTGTTTGCCCAGGACTGAGGGTTTCCCAGGGCACTGGACATCTAGTACTAATTCTGACCAAGTCCCAAAAACCAGGACAAGCTGATCATTCTACTGGAGGGGGAGATGGGAGGCAGGACCCATTTGCGGCATGTGTAAACAGCCCTCTGAGGTATCTCCAAATATGTCTGCAGTGGATGTTAAGGAAGCCTGGCTTTCCTTCCTCCCACTGCTCAGAGAAAGAAAAAGTGGTTAGCTAGCTACAGAAGAAAAAGACAACCCTGAAGGCTGGACACTTGGGGAGCATAAGGTACATTCTGGCAATCTGAAGGTGTTTGGAAGATCCATACCATGGCCAATGACTGTATAGTACTCCTCACTGTGGGAAAACACCTAGCCGAAGCCCACTATCAGCTCCTCGAAACCCAGCTGTGTGGCCACAGACAAGTGCAACGCCCTTTCTGGGCTTCACATTCCTTTATAAAAATAAAGGTTTAGGGGCTGCGGAGAGGGCTCAGTTGGCAAAATGCTTGCCACACGAGCATGAGGGCCTGTGTTTGGGTCCCCAGTATCCATGTAAACCACCAGGCATGGGGACACGCATCTGTAACTCCAGTGTCAGGGGAGGAGAGAGTCAGAGGCAGGCAGATCCCTGGAGCTCATTGGCTTCAGGTTTAGTAAGAAACTATGTCTCAGGGCTGGAGAGATGGCTTGGTGGTTAAGAACACTGGCTATTCTTGCAGAGGACCCAGGTTTGATTCTCAGCACCCAAATGGTGGCTAACAACCATCTGTAACTCCAGTTCCAGGGGATCCAATGTGCTCTTCTGACCTCCAAGGGCATTGCACAACATGGGGGTACCTACCTATGTGCAGGCAATACTCTCATAACACAATAAAATATTAACTATTTTTTAAAAATTAAAAAAACTATGTCTCAAACAACAAGATGGAGAGTAATTGAGGAAGGCACCCAACATCAGCCTCTGGCCTATACATGCACACATACACACACACCCCCTTCATATATTGAAGTTTCAAATCCCAGTAGCCCAGGATGTGATTCTGTCTGTAGACAGGGACTTCAAATAGGTGATTACAGTTCCATGAGGTCATATGGAGACTTGCTAATCCAATAGACTCACATCTAAGAAGGGGCATTTAGGACAGTCATGCAAGGGGCGCTGACCATGTGAAGATGCTAGAAAGGTAGTCATGTGGGGGTCAAGGAGCCTCAGGAGAGACCAACTCTGTGTTATCTTGATCTTGGGCTTCTGGTCTCTATAACTGCAAGAAAATACATTTTTATTATTTAAGACACTCATCCTACAGTATTGTGTTATAGTAGCCCTCACAAACTAATACAAACCCCAGTCTATAGATGCCAAGTTAAGAACTGTAGAACTAGACAATGCCATAGGTCCCTCCCATTCCAACCTGCTGCCAAAACTCTCCATGCCAGGCAAGAAGGGCACTCGACAAGTTATTTTTCTTGTTGCTCTGACCAGATACCTGATGAGAAGCATCTTAAAGGAGGATTTATTTGGGGTTCATGGTTTGGGAGAGATACAGTACGGAAGGCATGAGGTAGGAATGGCTCTTGGCCAGCAGGAGCAGTCCACGGCTTGCTCATGTCTCAGTACCAACCAAGAAGCAGAGAAAGTCTCCATAAGCCTCTACCCTGAACCTACCAGCTAAGCCCATGTCCAAAAGGCTCTACAATCTTCCAAAACGGAGCTACTAGCTGGGGACCAATGTTCAAACCTTGAGCCCCCTTGAAGGACATTTCATATCAGAACCGTAATAGATGCTGTGAGTGCAGATAAAAAGGTCAATTCCTTGGGCCACTTCAGAAACAAGCAAAGTGACAATGAGACACAAGCGCTCTTGGCTCTTTCACTGGCTCTGTCCCTGCAAGGTGGTCTCCAATCCCTGCACCTCTGAGTGTAGAATCAGGGAGGACCTCAAGAACAGTTCTGTGGACTTCACAGTTTATCTACCGAAAGCCCAGGTCTGCATGGCTTTGACCCTAAGGCAGTGACGGTGCCTACAAGCATCAGAACAGGGTTGAATAACTGAGATCTCTTGCTAAGTCCTGGTGAAGAGCTGTGTGGATGTCTCCAAACCCTCACAACTTTCCCAGCATTGAGATGCTTACGCTGGATGTGCCACAGCCTGGCTAGGGGACATTGTCGTGTGGGTGATATGAGGGATCTGGGATTCCTGAAGTTCTGGAGAGGAAAGGCCACAGAAGGGGACAATAAAAGGAGTGCAGGTATGGAATGAGGAAAAGGATGTGAGAGTCACAGCAAGCGGGAGAGAGAGTTAGTGAGCTGCGGAACACAGGAGAGAAATGGAAGAAGAAAGAACAGAAGGGAATGGGCCACTTTGTCTCCAGGCGAAGCTGCCTGCGTGAGCTGCGGAACACAGGAGAGAAATGGAAGAAAGAACAGAAGGGAATGGGCCACTTTGTCTCCAGGCGAAGCTGCCTGAGGCTCCCCTGCCTCTCTAGGGACTGCTGGTGACCCAGGGACACTAACTCAGAGGACACAGGCAGGAGTCCTTTATACCCCCACCTCTACCAAGCCAGCGATTCCTCATTGAGAGGCACCCCTGCTCCCCACCAGCATGTGACTGGGCAAAGTTATCCCCGTCCAGACTCCCAGATCCTAAAACTGGAAAGTGTGGGGGGGGCTGCCTCTCAGTCCCACATGTGGCCATTTTGATAGAAAGCTGCCTCCACACACAAGCAGGCTGTCCAACCCCTGACCTGCCAACTGACTGCCCC
Source organism: Nannospalax galili (assembly GCF_000622305.1). Classification (NCBI taxonomy): domain Eukaryota; kingdom Metazoa; phylum Chordata; class Mammalia; order Rodentia; family Spalacidae; genus Nannospalax; species Nannospalax galili. Next base: position 1,779,924 of record NW_008358490.1, read on the forward strand.
TCCCCTACCAGAGCCCCAGCCCTCTTCCTTCTCAGGAAAAGTCTCAGGCACTATTTATGTTCTTGATGCTGTTTGTTTTTCAGTTGTATCAGCCCTGATACGATGTTTAATACTTCCCTGGGGAACCGAGTGAAACCACTGCAATCGCCCAGGTAAATACCTAATTAGGATGCTTCTGAAGGGTGTATTATTTACTTGGGAGGATGTGTCTTGGATCGCTGTGCAATTAGGGCAGTTATTATTTACTCCTGTTCTGGCAGGTCTTGCACTTAAATATGTCATTAGGTGCTGCTTAAAGCATATGGGGTACCTGGAGGCACCTTCGTTTATTTTTAAGATGCTTGCCTATTGCAATATCCATAGAGCCACTGGGCTGAGAAGAGATGAGTTCCAATTCTAACTACATGGTTAAAGGACACAGAGTAATATTTTGCACAGCATCCAACTCAACAAGTAGCAATTAGTGATTTAGAGCCCAAAGGATCCATTGATTCAATCAAGAATGTAGTCTATCCTGGGCACAGGGCTCAGTGTTCTTAATTTAGTATTCCGTTAAATCCTCAGCCCTATACCATAAGGGGGGCAGCATTCCTCTCTTATTATGGATGAGGAAAGGGGTTCACTGAAGAAGCATGTCCAAAGTCACAAAGCTAAGGACAGGACAGGCCACCATATCAAGAGTCCAGGTAAGAAAAGCAAATTGTTGCTGAAAAAGCTACCCGACAAATTTTGTTTTCTAAAGAGGAAAGCTGAGTAGGGGAAATCAAACTCAAGAGGAAAAGACACAGGGACAGTACAGAAATCTAAAGGGTTTAGAGCACACAACACATTAAATATTAATACACAACCCACAACTATATAGTGAACAGAAACCCTTCTCTAACCACCTGCTTAGTTCTGTTCCTGCTTCCCAGAGCAACAAACCCAGTTCTCAACCAGAAGTTAAAGCCAAGAAAAATGCACTCTGAAGCCACAAGGCACACTGGAACCAGACTTAGATAGGACAGATGTGGGATACCAGATAGGAAATTTAAAGTAAAATGATTGATATGATAAAAAGTCTTTGTGGAAAAAAAAAACATGGACACATACAAGGATGTGGGGGTAGTAAAAGCAGACAGATGGAAATTTTATGAAAAAAGCAAAAGGAAATGTTAGAACTTAAAAACACTAACAGAAATGAAGAATGCCTTTCAGAACTGGAGTTGCCGCTCAATGGTAGAGCAGTTACCGAGGTTACCCAGCATAGGTTACCCAGCAGTTACCCAGCATAGCAGGGAAGGAAGTGGGGGGGAGGCGGGAGGGAGGGAGGGAGGGAAGGAGGAAGGAACGAAGGAAGGAAAATAATGCCTTTCAGGGGTTCATCAGGAGACTAAACATAGCTAACTCAAAGAGCTTGAAGCCAGGTCAATAGAATTATTTCTAACCAAAATGCAGAGAAGAAAACCTGACCAAAGAAAACAAAACATTAAGTGGCCTGGGACAGGGCCAGCAGGATGGCTCAGTGGGTAAGAGTGCTTGCTGCCAAGCCTGACAATCTGGGTTCAATCCCCAGAGACCACATGGTAGAAGCAGAGAATTGATACTCACAAGCTGTCCTTGACCTCCACACCCATTCTGTGGAATAAGCAGGATGCACACACACACACACACACACACACACACACACACACACACACACACGCAGCATGCACGCACACAAGCACACACACAAATAAATGTTAAAAAAAAAACTGGGGGCTCTCTCCTACCCACAGGCCTCTCTCCAGGGTAAGTCCATTGCACCCTCTGTGCCTTGATTCCCCCAGCCTCATTCACCCTCCCATCTCAGCTGCTGTTCTCTCCCCAGAGTTTGGGCCCTGCACCATTCCTTGTCTTGGGGCCCCAGACACCTGGGGAACCAATACTGCTTCCTGATCCTTTTCATCCAGACCAACTTAGTGCCTTCTCTGGGCGCAGGAGCACTGCTTCTGGGCCTGGCCCCGCCCTCACCTCCCTCTGCTTCCCTGGGCCTGCAGGACCCGCCACAGGCCTCTCTCCTATTCACAGGCCTCTCTCCCGGATAAGTCCATTGGGCCCTCGTGCCTTGACTCCCCCAGCCTCATTCACCCTCCCATCTCAGCTGCTGTTCTCTCCTCCGAGTTTGGGCCCTGCCCCATACCTTGTCTTGGGGTCCCAGACACCTGGGGAACCAACACTGCTCCCTGATCCTTTTCGTCCAGACCAATGTAGAGCCTTCTCTGGGCTCCAGGAGAACTGCTTCTGGTCCTGGCCCCGCCCTCAACTCCCTCTCCTTTCCTGGGCCTGCACCACCCGCCAGCCTCCAGACCAACCCAGCTCCTCAGTGCAGTCCCCAGGAGGCCTTGGGGCCTCTTCCCTCCCCATCTGCATTTGCATCTCTCCATGGCACAGCCACCAGCTGCCCTAGACCAACATCTTTCCTGGGCCAGGCTCCCAGGCCAGTCCAACCCCCAAATACCTGAGATCAAAACCATTCCTAGAGGGATCCAGACCTCAGGAGAAAGCCTGAAAACATCTGACCCTCACCTGAATTGGGTCTCCTCTGCCTTGGCCTTTTATACCATAGGCTGCCATCAGAAGGTAATGCCCACATTTAGGGTTTGTCTTCCGGCTTTAGATGATCCAATCAAGAAGATCTCTTTCATTTCAGTTAATCCCAGATCCAGTCAAGTTGACACCCGGGATTAGCTATCACACCGACCAAATACCAATAGCCCTCTAGAGGAGTACAATGAGAACCCCCTAGAGATAATGCAGGACACGGAACTCAAATGAACAATTATAAACATGATAAAAGAATTCATTGAATTTAAAGAACACACAAAAAAAGAAATTAAAGAACTGAAGGAAGATAGGGACAAATTTCTGAATGAATTCAGAAAAGAGTTAGAAATATTGAAGAAGGACATGAAACACTCAGTAAGCCTATTAGAAACGACAGGAGAAAGCCTCACCAATAGGATGAACAAAACGGAAAACAGAGTATCAAGACCAGAAGATAAAGTGGACGACTAGACCACACAAGCAAAGATTATTAAAAATTTAAGAAATCACAAGAATGGAATATGCAGGAATTGTGTGACACCATAAAAAGACCAAACTTACGAATCATAGGCATACAGGAAGGAGAAGAATCCCAAGATAATGGCATGGACCAGATCTTCAACAGAATCGTGGAAGAAAATTTCCCAAAATTAAAGAAAGACATGCTCATACAAATACAAGAAGCATATAGAACACCAAACAGACAGGACCAGAAAAGAAACGCTCCATGGCACATCATAGTAAAAACACTAAACGTACAGAACAAAGAGACAATACTGAAAGCTGCAAAAGAGAAACAAGAAGTCACATATAAACGAAAACCCATTAGGATCACAGCTGACTTTTCAGCGCAACTATGAAAGCCAGAAGAGCCTGGACCAAAGTATTTCCAGTTGTAAATAACCACAGATGCCAACCCAGATTACTATACCAGCCAAAATGTCTATTATAGTCAAAGGGGAAAGAAAAATCTTCCATGACATAAATAGGCTGAAGGAATTCATGTCCACAAAACCAGCCCTTCAGAGAGTTCTGGAAGCAATACAAAGAGCTGAAGAAAGGAATGACTATACTCAAGGGATTGCAGAAATAAATCCAAAAAAGGTATAACTGTAGAAAGGTACAGCTATATCAAGAATGTGAACAGAAATAAAAATGACAGGATTCAATACACATCTTTCATTAATAACATTAAATATCAGTATACTGAACTCCCCAGTCAAAAGACACAGAATAGTTGAATGGATTAAGAAAAAAAAAAAACCCGTCCTTTTGTTGTCTGCAAGAAACTCATCTCACTTTCAAAGATAGGCACTACCTTAAGGTGAAAGGTTAGAAAAAATATATACCAAGCAAATGGTACTAAGAAAAAAGCAGGCACTGCAATTCTAAAATCTGACAAAATAGACTTAAAATATACCGTGAATGATACTAAGAAAAAAGCAGACATTGCAATTCTAATATATGACAAAATAGACTTTAAACTAAAACTAATCAGAAGAGACAAAGAGGGCCACTTCATTCTGATCAAAGGAACAATAGACCAAGATGATATTACAATCATAAACACATATTCACCAAATTCTGGTGCACACAACTTCATAAAAACAGTACTACAGGACTTTAAGACCCAGGTTAATCCCAACTCATTAATAGTAGGGGACTTCAATACCCCATTGTCGCCATTAGATAGGTCAACAGGACAGAGAATTAACAAAGAGACATCTGAATTAAACAATCCATATATCAAATGGATCTAACAGACATCTAACTGAATATTCTACCCAAGTACCAAAGAATACACTCTCTATTCAGCGCCCCATAGAATTTTCTCCAAAATCGACCATATATACTGGGGCACAAAACAAGCCTCAATAAATACAAAAAGATTGAAATAATTCCATGCATTCTATCAGAACACAATGCAATAGAGCTTAAAACCAACACTAAGAATACACCAAGACAATATTACAATCATGAGTATATAGTCACCGAACTTTGGTCCACCTGACTTCATAAAAACAGTATTACAGGACTTTAAGACCCAGATTAAACTAAATGAAAAGGACAATACAACACAACAAAACCTCTGGGACATGTTGAAAACAGTCCTTAGAAGGACGTTTATAGCTCTAAGTGCCTACATTAAAAAAATTGGAAAGAACAAAAATGACAACATTACAACTCAAGACACTTGAAAAGCAACAACAAATGAAACCCAAACTCTGCAGACAAGAAGAAATAACAAAAATCAGGGCAGAAATCAATGAAATTGAAACAAAGAAAACAATACAAAGAATCAACAATT
>NW_008358490.1:1788237-1793657 GCF_000622305.1 Nannospalax galili
TTACTGCTGAGTAGAACTCCATTGTGTAAATATACCACATTTTTGTTAACCACTCGTCAGTTGAGGGACCCTTAGGTTGCTTCCATCTCTTAGCTATTGTGAAAAGAGCAGCAACAAACATGGTCATACAAGTGTCTCTACAATAGGATGAAACCTTTGGGCATATGCCAAGGAGTGGTGTAACTGGGTCATATGGTAGGTTCATTTTTAGTTTTTAAGAGTGCTCCACACTGTTTTCCATAGAGGCTGCACAAGTTTGCAATCCCACCAGCAGTGAATGAGCGTCCCCCTTTCTCCACGTCCTTACCAGCATTTGGTATCATTTGTTCTCTTGATCCTAGGCAGTCTGATTGGGGTAAGGTGATACTTTAGGGTGGTTTTAACTTTCATTTCCCTAGTTACTAACGCTATTGAACATTTTTTGAGATGTTTCTTAGCCATCTTTATTTCTTCCTTTGAGAACTGTCTGTTTAGATCTTCAGCCCACCTTTTAATTGGATCATTTGGTTTCTCGATTCTTTGTTTTTTGAGTTCTTTATATATTCTGGATGTTAAACCTCTGTCAGGTGTGTCACTGGTGAATATTTTCTCCCCATTCTGTGGGTTTTCTCTTCACTTTTTTGGGGGGGGTCTTTCTGAGACAGGGTCTCCCTGTAGCCCCAGCTGATCTGGAACTCACTATGTAGACCAAGCTGGCCTTGAACTCACAGAGATCCACCTGCTTCTACCTCCTGAGTGCTGGTATTAAATGTGTTTGCCACCACACCCAGCAAAATAAAAAAATTTTTAATGCCAGGCATGGGGCTGGAGAGATGGCTCAGCAGTTAAGAGCACTGGCTGCTCTTGCAGAGGACCTGGGTTCGATTCCCAGTACCCACATGATGGATAGCAATCATCCGTAACTCCAGTTCCAGGTGAATCTGACACCCTCTTCTGACCTCCACAGGCATTGCATGACATGGGTGTCCCTACCTACATGCAGGCAATACACTCATACACATAAAATTAAAATAATAAAATTTAAAAAAAATCCCAGGCATGGCGGCATATACCTTTAATCTCAGCACTCAGAAGGCAGAAGGAGGCAGATGAGCAGGCTTGATCTCCATAGTGGCTTCTAGGCAGGCTGGGACTAAGGAGATTCTGTCAAAATAAAAAAAGAAAATTAAAAAAATAAAAAGAACAGTAGCACAATATAAAAACTGTATTATTGGGGCTGGAGAGATGACTCAACAGTTAAGAGCCCTGGCTATTCTTACAGAAGACCCTAGTTTGAATCCCAGCACCCACATGGCAGCTAACAACCACCTGTAACTCCAGTTCCAGGGTATCCAAAGCCCTCTTCTGTCCTCTGAAGGCACTGCATGACACTGGTGTACTTACACAAATGCAGGCACAACAGTCATACACATAAAATAAAAATAAATAAGTCAAAAAACTGTGTCATATTTATAACTAGAATTCCAGAAAGACAAGAGAGAAAAATGCATCTGAAATAATAGAAGAAATAATGATCACAGCTCTCCAAGCCACAGATGCTCCAGGCATAATAAATATCAAACAGATAAACAAAACAAAGACACCCATGTCTGCCTGATACCTCACACTCAAAGTAATAGAAGCAGAGACAAAGAGTGAATCCCAAAAGATACCAGAGGGGTGGAATGTCTCCACTCTGCCCAAAAAGGGAGGAAGAGATACAGAGACTTCAGTGCAGGTGGGGAGAGACAGAGACAGAGGCCAAAGGTAGTGAAGGGGGAAAAAGTCACCAACCAAGAAATCTACATCCAGAAAGAGAAAGAAACGTTGCCTCAAGCAAGTGAGAATCCACCGCAGTTGTCTGTCCTACAAGAAATGTTCAGAGATTCTTCAGGCAGGAGAAAGATGATACAAGTCAGAAATTTGGATTTATTATTTTTTTAAATAGAAAGAACATCAGAAAAGGTACAGGTGAAGGTAAAGTAACAGCTCTTAATTTTCTTATTCCTTTTAAGAATTTTTAATTGTGTGGGTATGGGTATGGGTATGTGCACATGTTCGCTGTTGCCACCGGAGACCAGAAAAGAATGTCAGATCCCCCAGAGTTCAAGTTACAGGTAGTTACGAGTAACCCAACCTGGATATTAGGAACCAAACTCCAATCCTCTGCAAGAGCAGCAAATGCTCTTAATTGCTGAACCATGTCTCCAGCCCCTTAATGTTCTTCTTAATTAATCTGAACGATAACTGTTTAAATTGGCAGTGACAGTAACAATGTGTGTAGGATTTGAGCACAAGAACGAGGGCATGAATGAAAGCTGTGTCACAGGGACCGGGTGGAGGCTTGGAGAAGGCTGGACTTGCACTCCATTCGCTTGAGGCCATCAGGCATTGGTGGGAGAATGCAGGTTCATGGAGCAAAAGATTCCAAAGAGGGGAGCCATACCTTCAGCTGATTCCTGACAAAGGGCATAGGCGACTCAGTGCAGGAGGGACAGTCTTTCCAACAAATGCATGTCCATATGAGAAAACTAGACAAACCTAGACACCGACCCACACAAATGTGTTCAAAACGGATTCTAAGTCTACACATAAGCTACAAAACCATAAAATCTAAAAAATGCATATCAAATACCAAACCTTAGGGAGAAATCTAGGAGAAAATCTAAATGATCTGAGGTTTGATGCTATCACAACACACTGTACCAACTTCATGGACACACAGAAACTGTGCTGTAGAGAGACGGGGGGAAAAAAAAACATGAAGTTGGTAGAATGGGTTGAACATTGGCTCCCTAAGAAATGTCCGCACACATTCCAGTTTCCTGGAATCAGTGAATACAGCCTTATTCAGTAAAAGGGTCTCTGGAGAGTATCAGGGATCTTGAGGTGAGTTCATCCTGGTTACCATGGTGAGCCCCAGGTCCAATGCCAGCAACTTTATGAGACACACGGGAGATTTGATAAAAGAGGAGGAGGTCACTGACCCATAGAGGCAGAAGAGAGTCTTGAGGGTGTTCTTGGATGAGAAAGGAAATATAGCTGTGCGGTCCTTCTCCCTCAAACCTACAATGCCAGTCTACTCAAGAGAAAAGCTCAGACATCCAGGAAGCAGTCTGCTGAGTAGCTGAGTACTGCTGTTCAAAGTCTCCAGAACCTTTAAAAGCAAGGAAGGTCTAGAAGTAGTCACAGCCCAGGAGACGCTAGAGCCAAGGGTGTTGTGGCATCATGGGCAGGATTCTGGAAGAGAAAAAAAGGCATTAGGCAAAACTAAGACAGTCTGCATAAAATGTCAGTTAATAATATGTCAATATTGGCTCCTTCATGGTGACAAACATACTCATAGAAAAATGAGATTGGGGGTGCAGAGGAACCCAAACATATTCAAATATAGTTACTTTAAAAGTACCAAAGTAGGGGCTGGAGAGATGGCTCAGCAGTTAAAAACACTGGTTGTTCTTGCAGAAGACCCAGGTTCATATCCCAGGACCCATATGGCAGCTAACAACTGTCCATAACTCCAGTTCCAGGAGAGCCAACAGTTTCTTCTGTCCTCCGTGCACATTGCACGACATGGGTGCACTTACCTACATGCAGGCAATACACGCATACACATAAAATAAAATAATAAATAAAATAAAAAGTACCAAAGTAGAGCTGACACAATGGCTCAGTGAGTAAAGGTGTTTTCCACCAAGTTTGATGACCTGAGTTCGATCCCTGGAACCTACATTGTGGAAGGAGATAACCAACTTCTGCAAGTTGTCCTCTGACCTCTGCATGTGCATCATGGCATGAATGTACATACACATACCACAATAAATAATAAACCCTGTTTCTTATGATCTAAAAATAATTTATGCTGATTGTGGTAGCACACACCTATATTCCCAGCACTGGGGAGGCTGAGGCAGGTATACTGTACATTTAAAGCCCAGCCTGACTATATAGCAAGACCCTGTCTCAAATAAAAAAAATATTTGAAATGAACAACACCTAAAAACTAAACCCTTAACCATACACACTTTCCACGAACAACATCATTAAACATACAAGGGCTCATTGGAAGAACCCATGACCTACCCCACAGTGAATAGATGCAAGGGAGGCACTAAGATTGGGAATTGGATGGAGGACACTCCAAAGTAATCTCAAACGAGGACTGGAACACAGGTGGAGGTAATGGTAAAAGGGGATATCAGCTGCCCAGCCTGTGACCTGAGAACCACCAGCTTGGTTCTGTGTCTGCACCACACATCTGTCTGGGCACTCATCTGTCTGCATCACAACTCAGTCTTGGAGTTGGTGAGAAGGGTCCAACCTCACTAGGGGAAGCTACAGAGGTGGGGTGCTCAGGTATGAGGCTCCAGAGGTGTTCTAAGTCAGAGCTACCAAACCACCCACTCCCATCTCCTCAGGCATCAGGTCTCCCTTCTACATCTCTTCCCTCATCTGTAAAATGAGGCTATGATGTCTGGAACACTTTCTTAGGGCTACCCCAAAGACTAAAGAGTTCAACCTATGAAAAGCACTTACTCAATGCCTGACACGAAGGCTTGGAAAGTGCTCTCTATTATCTTTTTCTTTTGTTTTTGTTTTTGTTTTTGGTCTTTTTGAGACAGGGTCTCCCTGTAGCCCCAGCTGTCCTGGAACTCACTATGTAGACCAGGCTGGCCTTGAACTCACAGAGATCCTGAGTGCTGGGATTAAAGGAGTGCGCCACCACGCCGGGCTGTCTCATAATTATTTTTTTAAAAAAGGAAAATGAGAATGTAAAAGATGTTAAAAGGATATGGGAATGGAGATATTTTCCAAAATAGAAAAAATGACAAAGCCTAAGCAAGTAATGAAGGTCTGTTTAGGTTTGTTATGATATATAAAGGATGAGACAAAATAATATACACATAATCTTAAAATGTCTATGGTTGGGGCTGGAGAGATGGCTTGGCGGTTAAGATCACTGACTGCTCTTACAGAGGACCCGGGTTCAATTCTCAGCACCCACATGGTGGCTGCGAACCATCCTTAACTCCAGTTCCAAGGGAATCTGAAACCCTCTTCTGACCTCTGTGGTGTTGCATGACACGGGTGCACTCACAAACATACAGGCAATACACTTATACACATAAAATAAAAATAATAAATTTTTAAATGTCTATGGTCATAGTTTAGTCAACTAGTTTAAGGAACAAACTATCTAGTCAAGGTTTATCTGAGAATATTTGGTTTTTTACCCAAGCCTTATCTACATTGCACTTGATAATTAAAACCAGGATGGTGGAACTAACCTTACTGGATGTTTAACAGCCATACTTTGAGGTCAAAGTATCTGCTAATGTGGTACTTAAAGGACAGTTTGTGCCCCTTGCCCTTCAAGGTCAACTAAGTTACCAGGGACTATGGAACATCTCTCAAAATGTCCTGTAACTGTGGTGAGTCAC
>NW_008358490.1:1794263-1795062 GCF_000622305.1 Nannospalax galili
GTAAGACTTCAAATCTTGGTCTCCAATACTGTAGTGCCCACCTGTAGCTAAGGGAGACAACCAGCTATTGTTCTAAAATGATGGATAAATTTGTTTTCTCCCCCTATCTAGAAGCCTTTAGGAGGAAACTGATACCGATTCTAACCACTCCAACAGCTATCAAAATACCTGAAAACAGGAGCTGGAGAGATGGCTCAACGGTTAAGAGCACTGACTGCTCTTGCAGAGGACCCGTGTTTGATTCCCAGCACCCACATGGCGGCTACAAACCATCCTTAACTCCAGTCCTAGGGGAATCTGAAGCCCTCTTCTGACTTCTGTGGCATTGCACGACATGGGTACACTCACATACATGCTGGCAATACACTCATACACATAAAATAATAAATAAAATATAAAAAAAAACCTGAAAACAAATCCTGAGTCCATCACTCTAGAATCCAGCCTTGGAAGACAAAAGAAAAGTGAGGGATCCTTTGGAAGCCCTTGTCAAGAAATTCCAATGGACTCTCATATGAACATTTGAAAATTACTGTTCTGACTTTTTTCTAGTTCCCTGTCTAGAACTTGTAATGCTGATTACTCTTGCCTTTACATGTCCTTCACATCTCCTATTCATGATTCAAGGACTTTCTTTTCCCCCTTGAGATAAGAGTTATGCAATTTGGGAGATAGACCCACTGAAGGGGTACTCCAACTGCCTCACCCTGCATCCCTGTTCAGCACGGAAGAAGTTAGAGGAGAAGTTAGAGCGGTCTGTGTCCCGATTCCCTATTGGCAATTTGGGTAACCTCTTCAG
>NW_008358490.1:1795222-1826190 GCF_000622305.1 Nannospalax galili
TTTAAATACACGGAAAGATACTCCTGCAAAAAGTACTCATCCTAAAGGCTTCTAGTGAGTATTAGAGAAAAGCACAGGAATAAGAGCAGCCAAAAAGCCCCATTTAAAAAAAAATCAAAGAAGAAAGAGTACATGACATTATCAGAAAAAAAGGAGTTGGGGGGAGGGAGTGGGCATGGATTTGATCAAAACATCTTATATGCATGTATGAAATTCTCAATAAATTATTTATTTAAAAAAAAACATTTCAAAGTGCTGAAAGGCAGCACACATGTCTCCATTGTACACAGTGCAGATTGGGAAGGATGCCTAATGCTTGGGTAAATGAAATATTCTAGAACTAGGGATGAAAGGTCTGTTAAGATAAGAGTGAGCTGGGCATGGTGGCACAGGCCTTTAATCCCAGAACTTGGGAGGCAGAGGCAGGCAGATCTCTGTGAGTTGGAGGCCAGCCTGGTCTACATAGTGAATTCCAGGCCAGCTGGGGCTACAGGGAGATCCTGTCTCAAAAAGACCAAAATATATATATGTGTGTGTGTGTGTGTGTGTGTGTGTGTGAAGCCAAGCTGGTACTTTACCCCAAATGAAGCTAAAGAGATCATTTTGAATAAAATTATGAGAGGGGCCAGAATCGGGGGATCATAGTTCCAGGAACAGTGTTCCAGAGACAGTTGCTCCAGTGGGGAGCAGGGAGCAGGCTATGGGAAGGTGCCATTTGGGATGCAGGTATAAAGATGACTAAGATTGGTTGGGATGTTCTGTATGAAATACATACACGCAAAAAAAAAAAATCAATAAAAAAATTTATTGAAAAAAAAGACAGTTTTTTTTTTTGTTCAGGTGATTAAAATGTTGGCATAGTAGTGCCGCAATGGTCCTCCCTGGTTCCCCCGTGTGCCACTGCCACGTAGCCCACCTTCCTTGCTGATCTGGTTGGTGGTTCACACTCTCGATCAACCTTCATCCCATGTGACTAACTCAAGTCAATCACGGTATCTCCATCCCTCTTATTGACTGAAACAAAATTCAGTCTTAGACACTGATAGGAGGTCTCCAAGGGGCCGCTGAGAAAGGATTTCCTCTCAGACACCACAAGTCCCACAGGAAAGCCTACCTTTCATGAAGACATTCTGGGTGTCTGGAACTGTGGCAGCCACCTTGTGACCACAAGGAGCTGGGGCCTGGAATTTCGTAGACCCTGAATTAACCAGCCTTGTAACCAGCAAACCTGAGTCCCAAAAGAAAGTTTCTTTTGGTTCAGTATTTCCTTTCTTACAGAAAAATATATTCAGTTTCCTTTATTGGCAAACACAGATATTATGAAAGACTTGAAAATCTGCAGCATCTGTGAGAGGGCCTTATTACTTCAATAGCTTGAGAACTAACAGCTTTAAAGGTGGGGGTGGAGAGAGAGCTGAGAGAGCTCACTCTGGAGGGGCTTTCCCAGCAGGGAGGGGTGGCCCCCACAGCTGTGCAGACTTCCTGAGTGTTCCGTTTGTTCCAGTGTACTTAATAGAACTAGGAAGCTAATTTTTCTCAATGAGAAATTTGATTAATTAAATTTCTTAAACAATGAATTTGATCCTTTCCAATACTCCAGGTACCTCAAACAGCAAAACATTGAGAAACAGAAGGGTTCCACAACTTGTTACTAAGCATTCTAAGTCTGCCCACTCTAAGTCAGCTGCACCTGGGCCATGATCCCATTCTACATTTAATAGAATACCTTCCCCAGATTGTTGCAACATTTATTACTTTTTCCCTTGTTATTTTTTGTTTGTGTGAAATAAGATCTCATATTCTACACTGGTCTCAAACTGGCTATCTAACCAAGTATGACCTTGAACTCCGATTCTCCTGCCTAGATTTCCAGATTGCTAAGATTACAAGCATATATTACGACACCCAGCTCCACATTTTTTTCCTTAAAAAAAGTTTTAAATTATCATGTTAACTTGCAACATAAGGTGTCTTAGTTTGTCTCTCCATTGCTGTGACAAAACACTTTGACCAATACAAACTTGGGGAGGAAAGGGTTTATTCAGCTTACATCTCCCAGGTTGCAGTTCATCGGGGAGCCCAAGGTAGGAACTCAGGGCAGGAACCTGGAGGCAGGAGCTGGAACACAGGCCATGGAGGAACTCTGCTTACTGGCTTTTTTCCCCGGCCCCCGCTCAGCCTTCTTTCTAATGCAACACAGGCCCACCTGCCCAGGGGTGGCACCACCCACATTACTCAACAATCAAGAAAAAGCCCCACAGGCATGGCCTCAGGCCAGTCCAATGAAGGCAATTCCCCAATTGAGGCTCCCTCAACCCAGGTGTGTCAAGTTGACACTAAAGCTATCCAGCACAGAAGGTATTTCATGATGACTTAAGTTAACTTGCAACATAAGGTGTTTCATGATGACATTTGCATATGTGTGTTCAGCAGACCGGGAGCATATTCAACCTACTCTTACTTTTTTGTGCTCTCACACTCCCCCTTTCCTGCTTCCCCTTCTCCATCCCCACTTTCCTTCCCCCACATCTCCCTTCCCTGTGTCATGCTCTTCTTTTTTATTAGCTTTCACAGATGACAGAAATCTCCCAAGTTTGTCTTTATGAGCCTGGCTTCTTTCTTTTAGCATGGTAACCTCCAGTTCTAGTCATTTTCTTGCACAAACATGTCATTCTGCCTTATGGCTGAGTAACACCCCACTGTGTATACATACACGTCTTCTTTATTCATTCTTCTGTTAAATGACATCTAGGGTAATTCTGTAACTTGGCTATTGTAGAGTATGTGGGAATAGACACAGGTGTGCAGCTATGGCTGTCATAAGCTGACTTTGACTCTTTGGTGTGTATACCCAGCAGTGATTTGGCTGGATCATAAGGTAGTTCTATTTCTAGTTTTCTGAAGAGCTTCCACCCTGATCTTCATAGTGGCTGGGTTAATTTAAATACCCCACAGCAGTGAATAAGCTTCCCCTTCTCAAATCCTTACCAGCATTTGTTGTTTCTTGATAATGATGGTTCTGAGTGGAATCTCAATGCAGTTCTGATTTGCTTGTCTCTCTATCATCTTAAGATTTGATAATGTTGTGGGGAGGACCTTAGTCTTACTAGAACCCAAAAGACAGAGCACTGTTCTCAGACAAGCAGAGAAAGTGGAACTGTGCTACTGAGCAAGATATTCTTGCTGGGACAAAGGACCCAGATGTAAAACAAGAAGCAATTCTGCCACACATCTTTGTCTCCAGGCCAGGCCCATATTTATAATAAACTGTTATTTGTGATGACTTAAGACTTAAAAAGTGGTATCTTCCCTGGTATAGCCTGTAGGACTTTCACAACCTCACCACAGCAGGGAAGTCCAACCTAAAGAACAGCCACAAATACCCAACTGTGACCAAAACTGTGAGAGATGAGGAAATACTGAGAAATCGTGACAGCAGAGGAGACCAGGGAGACCAGAAGATGGCATCCCTTCATGGAATCCTGCCCTGGGAAAGGAACTTCAGTCAAAAATCTAATGGCATCCAAATAAGGTCTGGAGTTTGGTGGGTGGCAGTGCACCAGGATGGATCATTTAGTGATGGCAAATGAACCATGGTGGTGTAAGACGTCAGCATTAGAGGGGACCAGGAAAGAGATGCCTGAGACCTCTCTGTGTTATCTTTCTTTTAATTTTATTTATTATTTTTGCTTTATGTGCATGAGTGTATTGTCTGCATGTATGTAAGTGCACTCATGTCGTGCAATGCCCAAGGAGGTCAGGTGAGGGCATTGGATCACCTACAACTGGAGTTACAGATAGTTGTTAGCCTCCATGTGGGTGCTGGGAACCAAACCTGGGTCCTCTGCAAGAGTAGCCACTGCTCTTCACCATTTAGCTGTTTTTCCAGCCCTTTCTGTGTTATCGTGACAATTTTTCTGTGAATTTAAAATTATTCCAAACTGGTTTATTTTGAAAAATGATGTCTTAGGTTGGGTGCCCTGGAAGCAGATTCTGAAGCAAGGGAGTGAGTGGAAGCTTCTGCTTTGGCAAGTGATTCCAGGCATCATCTGGTGGAGTGGGGACATGAGGCAGGCAGAGAGGGGATGGACAGAGGTGGGGTAGTGTGGGTGACCAAGACTCGGGCCTCCCTGGAAATGCAGATGGCAACTTAGAGTCACCCTCCAGGAGGCAAATAGGCTAGGGTACTTAGCTCCCGTTCGTGGAGGTGACTATGATATGGACGTGTTCAGTCTGCCCCACGTGGACCAAGCAGACTCAGGTGATCAGACAGCTGTAGCAGAGCTTCAGGATTTGTGACTGAGCATCCTGACTGTGACAAGTCAGGATGTGTAGCCACGGGAGGTGAACAGATCACCAATGGCACTGTCCGCCATCCTTAGCATCTTTCCCAAAAATGACTCTGTCTATAAATGCTTCCTGAATGATGTCATCAAGCATACCATCCTGTCACAATAATGTCTTGACCAGGTCTGACGATGTTATTAAAACATCTGTAGTCTTTATTAGAGCTTTATTAACATTAGTATCAGTCCATGTAAAAACTTCATCTCCCCTAGGGAAAGGGTAAGATCCTCAAAGGCCCTCTCCCTGATCTGTCACTGGGAACATCCTGCTAAAACCTGTTTCTATTGGCTGTACACATCATTGCCCTTCGCTTTGGTCCTTCCTGCCTGGATTTCAGACGGAACCCCTGGGACTCCCTCCTCCTACCTTGGCTCCTACACATACTTCTTCAGGGATCACATGATTTGCTCACAGCTCTGCAGATTCATCCTTCTCTGCTTATGCAGGTGGAAGCAACAGTGTGTTCTAGCAAATGCTAACCAAGAAGACAGGTCCATTCAGTAATCTACACGGGTGAAATTAATGGAAAGAAATTGGTTAGATAACCCAAGAAGCCAAACAGGACCATGAAGTGACCCTGATTTTGAGCATAGCTGAAAACTCCTGGCACTCTCAGGATGACAGGGCAATGAGGGAGCATCTGGTGGCTCCCAAAGGCTGAAATCTCTCAGGTAAGCAGGTGCTGTGGTGGCTCCAAGCCTTACCCATAGGCTGGCTATAGTTCTTTTGCTCTATCCAGATGGAAACACGAGTAGACAAAGAGCGATTTTCTCCATGTTAGCAATTCTGGGCCAAGGGCCTGAGTGCTGGACGAACAGGCTCTGAGTCATGAGAACCAGAGGCCGATGACTGTAGACTCCAGAGCCAAAGCCTTATAACTCTAGGTACTCAGGTCTGAGGCTGTGATGGTTAGTGTTGACTGCCAACTTGACAGGCTCTCAAGTCACCTAGAAGAAACCTGTAAGGGGTTATCTCCAGTAGGTCAGCCTCTGGTGATACCTATGAGGGATTATCTTGATTAGGTTCAATGAGGTGGGAAGACTCGCCCTAAAAGTGGGCCGCACCATTCCCTGTACTTGATCCCAGGCTGCATACAAAGGAGAAAGCAAGCTGAGCATGGCATTCATCTGTCTCTACTTCTTGACTGAAGACTCTTCACACTTGCTTCTAGGACTTCCCACCATGCTGCACTGTACCCTCAAACTGTGAGCCAAAATAAACTCTTTCTTTCTTAGTTACCTTTGGCTATGGTGTTTATCACAGCAACAGGAAAGCAACCAATACAGCGGTCCTCAGCTTCAGGGCTTGGCTGCTCCCTGGAACTCTTTCGGTTTCCAGGACCTGCAGGCCTATAACTTGAGCTCTTCACAGCCTATGCCTTCTCCACCTGTCCACTGCCCATGGTCATCTCCACCACCTCTGCTCCCTGCCATCTCTGACTCTGGTCACTCCATGGAGCTCTTCAGCTGACTTCTTGTCACTACAGCTACTGCTGTGGCCACTGCAGCTTCCAAGGACCAGCTCAGCCTACTCTACCCACAAGGTAAAGACCACTTGTGAGAAAGTTTTTTATTGGAGTTTAGTGTTGCAATACCAGGGTGGCCCACACAGGAGAGGATCTTCTGACTGACCCCAGACTGATTGGAACAGTCTGGTTTATATAGCCAAGGGGGGGTGTGGCATGGATGTGATATGCAAATATGATTATACCTTCCACTAATCACAGCACAACTTCCAATTTTGTCAAGACCAATCGCAGCCATGCATTGTTATGGCCCTTCCATCTGCCCATCACAAGCTTTTCTGAGTCACTGGTTTTTGCTTCTTTAGACACAGATGAAGCCGACTTTGGAAAGGTCTGGAGCAGCCAGAGGTTGGGCTCTCTGGGATGGCTACAGGTGAGGTCACCTAGAGTTCACCAAGGCTTGTCCTGCTGGAGTGAAGTTTCCCCATGATGGTGCAGGCTGTGACTGGGAGCAGGCCTTCCAAAACAGAAGTCATGTCTTCAGCAGCTGTGGTCACCAAGTCCCTTGCATCTGGGGTGCAGAGCTTTGAACAGGGGGCCAGGCATAAGGGAAGGACCTGTTAATTGAACTGACAGTTACATTCACTCATAGAAAAGCATCAAAGGGTACCTGTGGGACAAGACTAACAGGCTTAGCTGTCTTCTCAACAGCCTTGAACTGTGCTCAGCAGCATTACCAGGGCCTCATCCCAGCCCCAGTACCCCAGGAGGAGTTGGTCCCTGTGATCTGTCTCACAAGGCAACAGCTGTAACCATAGAGGTGATGCAGGTAGGAGATACAGGTGGAGATACATGCAGGTAGGTGCCATGGGTTCTACTGGAGGCAGAGCAGCTGGGGAGACAGAGCCTGGCTCCTCTCCACCCCCGAATGTCCAGAGAAGCCTGCCAGGGTCTGTCTCCTGGTGACACAGAACAGAGCTGGTACAGCTGAGACTCACATGTGCAACCCTAGTCACCACAAGAGAAACAAACTGCCCAAGTCTATTAATACAACTGACTTACTAAACTACAAAGTAAGGATGTTCTCCTGGTCATCCTCCTCAAAGCACTCAATTAACCTTTTGTAAAGAGATAGACTAACTTTTCTCATTTGCATATTGTTCTGAACTCATGGCCTTTCACGAGTTTGCTCCAATTAACCACACTCTTAAGCTTTTCTGTGTGAACACTTGGGGATGCCCCTGGCATCCCCCTTTGTCTCCTGCCCAAGATATGGTAATCAACAGTCTTGATTCCACTGGTGAACAATACAGGATTGAGATCTGGGCCAGGCATGGTGGTGGCACATGCTTGGAATCTCAGCACTTGGGGTTGGGGGCGGAGGCAGGGGGATCTCAAGTTTGAGGCCAGCCTGGGCTACATAGTAAGATTTTTGTCAGGAAGGAAAGAAGGAAGGAAAGAGGGAGGGAAGGAGGGAGGGAGGGAGGCCAAAATTCTGTAACAAGGCTGGGGATATAGCTCAGTGAATAGAGGTGAAGACCTTACCAAGCACACACAAGGCCTGAGTTCAGTCTCAAGTACCATAAGAAAAAATGTCCAATTGTAAAGAGTTTAGTAGTTGCAAAGTTGGAAACATTCATTTTTGAGACTATAAATTTATAGGTAGTTTTAATTCTACATAGCATCTTGCCAAGCATCATTTTTTTAGTGTGTATGATGCATACATGTATATGTGTCTGTGTGTGTGCATGTGTGTGCACGTGTGTGCACATGTGTAGAGGCCAGAGGCTGGTGTCATGTCTTTCTCCGCTTTCCATCTTGGTTCTTTGAGACAAGATCTCTCATTGAACCTAGAGCTCATCAGTTCAGCTAAGCTTGGCTAGCCAGGGAGCTCCAGGGATCTGCCTGTCTCTGCCTCCCCAGCACTGAGATTCCAGGCATGCGCCACCATGTCCAGCTTTTTACATGGGTGCTGGGAATCTGAACGCAGGTCCTCATGCTTGTTTGCCAGGCACTCTACTGACTGAGCCATCTCCCCAGCCCACGAACTTCACTTCTAAAAAATAGTCTGTAACTCCCATGACCAGGACTTGCCTGACAGGACTGAAGCAACTTGAGGAAGGAGCACTGGCTTTACAAAGCAGCTTGAGGAAGACAGGGGCGCTGGCTTTACAAAGGACTGGAACCTAAGCAAAGCCCCCCGGCAGGACACCTGTGAAAACCCATGAATGAATGCCCTTCCACCTGCCCAGAACTGCTCTAACCCTTCATCTGTGTTATCCCCGCCTCTGCCCAGGCTAACACTTTGCCTCTTTTACACACAGAAAAACAGACACAGGTTCATGCACCAAAGGTCCTGCATTATCCAAACCCAGCTAACCCACTTTCAGGGCCTATGCTTAGGACCACTGCACTATACAGCCAGGTGAGGCCATCTCTGAGGGCCAGACAATCAATCACTCATCCCCATACCACCAAGTCAACAAACCTTTGCCCACACTGTTTGCTCTCCCCTCCTGGGTCCAGATCATTTACCTGACCTACATATTGAACCTGGAAGGCTCCTTCCCTGTGCTCCTTGCTCCCTATACATCTCAACATTAGGACAGTGAGTGGGGTGCGTGCGTGAGTGTGTGCGTGTGTGTGTGTGTGTGTGTGTGTGTGTGTGTGTGTATGCACATGTGTATGTCTCCCTAGATCCCAAGCCTCTCAGCAGCAGGTTCTGCATCTCATTCATCTTCACATCCACATCGCACCATATATGACATGGAGCAGTGTGAAGTCATGTGCGATGAAGGAAGAAAGGGAACCCTGGGTCTCCATAGCCCATGGAAAGGCTTCTGATACATGGAACATCTAAGGGATCCCACCCCAGTCATTTTCTGCTATGGAAAGGGGTCTTCTTCACACTCATATCTAAATCCGCACTGAGATTATATGGCAGCTTTATTAAAAATGAGCCAGCATTTCTCTGCTAAGGAAACTAACAGTCTAGTTACTTCTGTCTCCACAGTTTCCAGTGACAATCTGCGAAGTCACTGGAGGAAAACTGGAGTCCAGTCAGGGACTAAAAAATAAGTCTTTTGTGGGCCAAAGGGCTTGTAAGAAATTCTCTCTCTCTCTCTCTCTCTCTCTCTCTCTCTCTCTCTCTCTCTCTCCATACAAGCACACAAACTGTCTTGGTAACCAGTAGTTACTAAAGAAGCCCAAATTCAGCCATTCTCCTTAGAATGAGAAATTCCTTTGCATTCAAGTTTTTCAGAGGCTGCTGGTGTGTGTGCAGCTTTGATCCTGACTTCATGTGAATGTATGTGTCACCCATCTATCTCTACCACTGCCTTCCAGGGTATGTATCATGGAGGGAGTCGTGCCCAGGATTCCTTAGACTTAAGACCTGTGGGCATTTGGGCAGTGCCAGGTTGGCATTGTGGAGTGCACTTTAATGAATGCATAATTAGCATTGTGTTGTCCTGCTGATGGCCACTGCTCAAGTCCTTGAAAACAGCCTGTTCCCTGAAATAGGTTAACCTCCCCCTCCAATGCCAGCTACCTCGTTTACAGTATTGACTCACCCACAATGCCTATATGAAGAAAAAAAAATCCCCAAAGAAATTATTAGTGTTGGCATAGCAACAGTATGTTAATTGCATCTCCCCTGAAGCATCCCAGCAGGACCTCTGCTGTGCTTGGTCCAGTTACTGTGCACTTGACAATAGAGTAAAAGTGTGTTCCTAGGACTGAGGCTGTATTTCAGGCTCTCCCCTCCATTTAACCCCAGTTAATAAGGTTTAGGGAGGGTTTAATACTTCCATGCTAAAATAGAAACAAGCTAAGACTTGATCCACAGGACTGTCTTTGATGTCAGGACACAGAACAGAGAGATCATTATCTTCCCCTCTGCCCTAGCCCAGACCCTCTCCTGTACCTCTGAAGTTTAATTAGTCACAGAAGGAGGGCTTCTGGGTTTATGAGGACAACGCTCATGACAACTATTCTGCTTTGGGATGTGGACAATAGAGCTCTACTCAAACTCAGTCAAACAGGAAGCAGCATCAACAGCTTCAGAGCTGGTTGGTTTGTGGCTCACTGATGTAACAGAGGGCTGGTGTCTTGCTAAGTCTCTGCTCTTTTACGTGCAGTCCGAGACTAGCCTCATGGGGTCATGGCTATCAGCACTTCAGCACTCCAGGAAAAAAAAAAAAAAAGGGAGAGAAAGAGAGAGACGGGCAGACAAGAAGGCACAGGGAGAGAATGAACCTGGCTTCTCCTCCTTCCCCTAAAGAGAAGACCTTTTATCCAGAGTCCTTCGGGACACCATGTCTTGCATCTCATTGGCAGAATCAGGTCACGTGCCCACTCCAGCGCTGCAGCAGAGTAAAAGCAAACATTCTCCAGTGCATCTGGGCCAACACCTGGGCTGAAGTCCTGCTCTCCTCTGTTGGAGGGGGCTGGACAGTGGGAAGGTTCTGCTGGGCCACAGTCTACCATGGCTGCCTCTGCTAATCACTTCCCACCCTGGGCATGAGCTTGAGAAACTGGGGCAACTGTAGGGGCCAGAGCCTAAAAATCCTCCTTTCACTTGGGGGAAGAGGCAACCTACTCTTTCAGCTGTGATGTGTGACCACGGCCCCCCCATACCAGGCAGGAAAAAAAATTACATAGCCTATGAGTCCATCTACACAATGCCCTGGAAAGGACAAAACTATATTGAGACCAGTTATGGCTGCTGCCACTCAGAAGTGGAGAGCAGTCCTCAAAGGGTGCTTTGGGGGATGGGCGTGCTCCATGTGCTGACCATGATGTCCTCAAGTAAATATAAGTATGTGTTAAAATCTGTAGGATCATATGCCAACAAGAAACATGACAATTTTCTCTGTCTCATAATTCGTTTTAAATGTTTTTCAATCGTGATTGGATTGCAGGCCAACTCCCTGCCCACTGCAGTTCCCACCACAGCACACAGCCTCGAACAGCTTGAAACTTCACTGCTGGCACAGCCCTGGGGCCCTCACTCAAAGCATTATCTTTAACCAAGAATACTAAACATCTTTGCTTCTAGGTTTCCCAGCCCGTGGAAGCAAGAAATTAGAAGGCTTGATGGTTTGCTTTGTCAACTTGATGCAACCCGAGACTGGGGAGAGTCTCGATGAGGAATGTCTAGATCTGGTTGGCCTGTGGGCATGTCTGGGGGAGTGTCTTGATTACTTTAGTTGATGTGGGACGATCCAGCCCACTGTGGATGGCACCAGTCCCTGGGTTTGGGTCCTCCGCTGTGCAAGCGTGGAGAAGGTGAGCTGAGCACAAGCATGCAGGCATTCTCTCTCTGCCCTTGACTGGTTGTGGCAAGCTGCTTCCAGTCCTACCACCTTGACTTCCCAGGATGATGGACTGAAACCCTCTCTCCCCTAAGCTGTATTTGTCAGGGCATTTTGTCACAGCAGCTGGAAAGGAAGCTGGGACAGAAGGGAAAGGGGATAAAATGGAGGCAGGGCAGTGACAGGAACAGCAAAGAGCTGATAGGGGAGCAGGAACAGAAAGCCACGAAAGGCAGTAAAGACCCAGAACACATTAGCATTTAAGGCTTACAGCCCTGGACACGGACCTCAGAGACCTTCATGTCTCTACCCGTGTCTCCTATCCAGGTGGTGGTAACAGGTAGTTCCAAATGAAAACCCTGCATCATAAAGGAAAGGTCACTTCAGACGTACAGAAGGTACCTAGCATAGTAAAGACAACCTTTGTGTGGATGCTGCTCATGAGCATCCCCAAAGCTGGTAGTGGTACAAGACTCAGGATGTGCAGGGATAAGAATGTGGACAGCAGGGTGGCAATGAGTATAACCGTCAATGACCAGCATCTGCCCTACAGTGTGGACTTGGTGTCTGTTGGTCCTGTGACTAACCAAGCATGATAGCTAACATTACCTACTGAGCATCTGATGTGTTCCAGCTACTTCCTTAAAAGCTTTATGAGAGTCATTCTGCCTGATTCTCATAGCAGCTTTGTGAGTAGGAACCATAATAAGCCCCATTTTACAGATGAGGAAACTGAGGCCAAAGAGGCTGAGGTACTTGCTTGCAGTCACATATCCAGCAAACAGCAGATCCACACCACAGCTCCACTGCCTCCCATCATGACCATTGAGCAACACTACCTTTGCAGACTATGACATGGGAAATTTGCCTCCTACCACAGGAATAGAAGTGAAGACAGAATGATTAAGAAATTGATGGGTCTTTTATAGGAAATGGGTGTTTAAAAATGAAGTGTTCATTCAATCATGGCTCATAGCTAGGTCATTATCAAATCCTTCAAAAATGAAAAAAAAAATCTAGCTCTAACCATAGCTATATAAGTGGCACATGTCTGTAATTCCAGCCCTTGGGAGGCTAAGGCAGGAGGATTTCAAGTTCAAGATCAGTCTGTGTTAGGGAAGACCCTGTCTCAAAAAAAAAAAAAAAAAAAAAAAAAAAAAAAAAAAAAAAAAAAAAAAACAAAAAAAAAAAGAAGAGGGAGATGAGTTTGATCCCAGAGAGGCAGAGGCAGAGGCAGGCAGATCTCTGTGAGTCTGAGACCACCCTTATCCACATAGTGAATTCCAGGCCAACCAGGTCTACACAGTGAAACACTGACTCAAAAAATAAATAAATAATATCAGAAGTCTTGTGTATGTTGGTGTTTTGTTTTGGGACTATGTCTCACTATGTAGCCCAGGCTGATCCCAAACCTGTGGTTTCAAGTGGTCCTCCTGCCTCAGTCTCCCAAGTAGCTAGACTATTTCATGCATGGTGACTGTACCCAGACTATGGGGAAAATCTACTCTTAAAGCTATTTCAGCAATTGCTACAACTTGCACAAATATTGTCAACCAAGTGTTCTACTTTGGTTTCTGTGGCCAAAAGCAACTTGGGGAGGAAAGGGTTTATTTTAGTTTACACTTCCAGGTCACAGTTCATCATTGAGGGAAGTCAGCACAGGAACTCAAAGAGGAACTGAAACAGAAACCATGGAGAATGCCGCTCACTGGCTCACTCACTGACCCATGCTCTGCTAGCTTTCTTATACAGTTCAGACTGACCTGCCTGGGGATGGTGCCACCCACAGTGGGCTGGGCTCTCCCACATCAATCATCCATTCAAGACAGTCTCTTAGAGACATGACTACAGGCCAATCTGAGCTAGGAAATTCCTGACCTGATGTTTCTTCTTCCCAGGTATGTCAAGTTAGCAATAAAAACTAACCAGCACATCAACAGAGAGAGAACTTGTGGAAAGATGATTTCACGTGAATGTTTAGGGAAGGTGAAGCACCATGGAGTTGTGACTATTGATGGGGCCCAGGCTCACACTTTTCTCTGCCTTCCAGTTGCTCCCCTTGGCCTTGGGAAGCACGGTCCAGAAGAGCATGGGTCTCCTGTACAATACAACAAGAATGTGGGTGCTTAAATGGACAAGCCCTCAGCCTCTGAGAAACATACCCCGCAACATTTATCCCAAAACCAGGGAAGGGAAAATGTCTATACCTGCTGGATGAAATTCCTTCTCCAATCCCAAGACTCAGTCCTGAAAACCCCGTGGCTGAAACACTTCTCATCTTAATGGAAAGATAGGGCACAATGTGTTTAAGTGAAAGAAATCCCTGAAGTGGGCCTAAGGATGTGGCTCAGTGATGGGGCACATGCCTAGCATGTACAAGAAAGGAATAGGGGCTGGAGAGATGGCTCAGAGGTTAAAAGCATTGATTGCTCTTGTAGAGGTCCCAGGATTGGTTCCCAGCACCCAAATGGCAGCTAACAATCATCCTCAATTCCAGTTCCAGAGGATCTGATGTCCTCTTCTGGCCTCTGCAGGCATTGCACACATGTGGTGCACTTACATATATGCAGACAATACACTCACAAACACAAATAAAAGAAAACCTTGTTCATGTAAAAGCAGTTTGAAAAAAAGGAGGGAATGGAAAAAGAATAGGGAATTAGGAAAAGAGGGAGAGATAAAAGGAGAGAGATCCTTGAAATATTTAGGGATTTATCTGGTTTTCACATCCTTTCTCTCCTTCCTCTCAGTGTGGCCTGGATCCACTTCTATCAAGTAGAATGTGGGAGGGTCAATGGGATGTCACTTCTGAAATGAAACCATCAAAAGACTGCAGCTCCTGTCTGGGGCCTTGGTCTCTGCCTCTGGGGGAGGCAGACTGTGTAGAGGCCCCCATGGGAAGAGGCTGAGGATCAGCATCAACATGGGAATGGGGATAGAAACAGTCCTTTATCTTAGACTGCTTGCCCCCAAGCTCAGTGGAGCCCTTGAGGAATAAGCCTGAGATAAGACACTTTTGCATTTCTGACCCACAAAAACGTGAGATAATAATGTTACTCTAAGTCACCGTGTTTGGGGGTAATTTGCCATGTGACGATAGATGTTGATCCACAAATTAAATAAACTGTCAGTTCAGTTTGCACATTATAAACTGGTCATGAAGAATGCCTTCTCACTGTATTTCATTCACTATCTCCTCAAATCCTGAGGTTCAGGACAGTTACCCTAGGAAATTCATGGACTATTTGGGATGAGTTAGACCTCAGGAGGACAGAATGGGTATGGGAGCAGATGCTTTCGGATCTCTCCTGGAGCTAACTGAAATCATTTGGTATTTTCAGTCCTACTTTGACAGTGGGAGGATAGGGGCTCCATCTTCTCTTGCCACCCACCCCACTATCATTATGTAGAAAGTGTTTTTGGTCAGTGACAACTGCCCCACCAGCTTGAGGGCTGGCCCCTCAGGATCCTAACGGGCAGCAAGGGCCAAAAGTGGAAAGTGAATTTAAGGAATGAATTAATTCATAGTTGCTTATCTAGAAATTTCCCTACTCTAGATCAGCCTTCCAGGTTACAGCCCAGACCTAACAGGTAAAAGGAGTTCACTGCCCATGCATATCAAGGAACAAAAAAGCATTAACTTTTTTGAGCCCTGAACACTGGGAACAGTGCCAGATCATGTATCACAATAGCTACAAAATGATGAAGAGGTTCTGCATGCCAAGCACTTTGCCTATGTTGTGTGGGTCCCAGTGTGATGCTAAGTGGAATTCTGATGAGCCCAGTCATGTCTGGAATACCTGTGCAGGAGGACTTACCAGAAGTTGATTTGTAAACAGCAAATGATCTATATCTATCTATCTATATCTATATCTATATCTATCTATATCTATATATATATATAATGTGAAGAGAAACCACAGCATTCAGAAGTCTATTTGCATGAGCTCTAAAGAGCAGCTTTCCTGAGAGAGGATTCAGCTTGAGGGAAAAGGGAAAGTACACAGCACAGATGTGGATTCACACAGTAAAATCAGCTTTGACCTGAGAAGATGACTCAGTAGGTAAAGTGCTTGTTGCATAGGCATGAGGTCCTGAGTTTGGATCCTTAGCACATCTGTAACCCCAGCACTGTGGGGATGGAGACAAGCCAATCCTGGGGGTTTACTGGCTGGCCAGCCTACATGAAACTGTGAGCTCCAGGTTCACTGAGAGCTCAAAAAATAAGGTGGAGAGTAACTGACAAAGACCCTTAACATTGACTTCTGGCCTCCATACACACCCATGGCGGTGAGAACACCCTCCCCCAAACATACACACACCCCACATACATACACAAAGATCAATTTCAAGTGAAAATAGGACAGGACACTTTCAGGTTAAAGGTAGCTTAAACAAAATTGAAGGGTTGTTTTCTTTCATGAGAAAGAGATGGAGAACCAATGGTCCAGTGTTGGTCTGGAGATGCAAGATGGGGTAATCAATGGAGACCATAATGTGTGCCAGTCTGGAAACCAGCAGACCCCATACAAAACTCTTGGCCTATTTAAAAAACTCTACAGTCTTTTTCTCTTAACCTCTCTCAGCCTTGGTTTCTTCATCTTTGAAATGGAAAGGAAGTCAAATCCTATCAGAGCATAGTTGGGGGTTTCAAATAATAATGGACTTAGAAATGCTTAGGAGGACATAATGCTCTTTGCATATTTTTACTATTGTTTTTATTACTGGATATAGCTAGGGTACGAAGCGAATGGGCTTCCCAAGTAGCTCAGGAACAAGCAACACTCACATTGATTGTGCTGTGAAATAGATTCTTAAGCTCCAGTGACTTACCTGCATTTGAAACCCCATTCTCGTGGAAACCCTACTCTTGCATGCAGGTACCTGTCACTGCCTTGTTGTTGCTTATGTGTTGCACAGTTAACAGGTTAGGTGACTGTTAGGCGAGGGCTGCTCACTTCCTGCTTCCTCTTCTTGGAGGTGGTCAAGATTCAAAGGTTTGTAAAGTTATGGTTGGACTAAGTCAGGAACAGGACCAAAATATTTTATCATTTCCATGGCTGTCTATATTCATCCCACTAACCCTATAGCAAAGTCACTGAAGTCAGTTTTTCATAAGTTGAGACAGAAAGCTAATCCTTTGTATTTGCAAATATGCAATTTCCAAAGTACTTTTGATGCAGTGGGTCAGCCAGATTCACAGTGACTCAGTGCAAGGACAGCTACCATTTTTCCCATTTTACAGGTGAGATTATTGTAGGAGAATTAAATAAATTGGAATGGTTTTCCTAGCAACAGACAGCCCCTGAGCAGTAGAAAAGGGACTCACAACAGTCTCCTCATTCGAAGCCCTGTGAGGCACTGCAGGATTGGCCTAGTAAAGGGGAGGGTCCGTGTCTAGGCTGCAGTGTACATGGGAAAGGTAAGAGACTCAAAGGACCACTGAGAGCAGCCTTTCAAGATTCCAGTTTGCTAAGATGGGCATGGTGGCACAGGCCTTTAATCCCAGGAGGCAGAGGCAGGTAGCTCTCTGTGAGTTCAAGGCCAGCCTCGTCTACATAGTGAGTTCTAGGCCAGTTGAGGCTACAGGGAGACCCTATCTCCAAAAAAACCCCAAAACAAACAAACAAACAAAACCCACCAAAATTCCAGTTTGCTGAAAAGTCACCAAGGAAATTACAGGTTAGGCCTGGACAGGGCCAAGGTCATCTTATTTTGCTATCATTCTAAAATTCTTGCTTCTCAAAATATGGTTCCCCAGACCAGTATCACCTGGGAGCTTCTTAGAAATGCAAATAGTTAAAAACAAAACAAAACAAAAAAAAATTCAAATACTTAAGCCCTAAGCCTGCATCCCAGCCCTACCATATGAAAGCCAACATTTGAAGGTCTGTATTCATGTGTGCACATGACAGTCTGAGAAGCCATACCCTTTTAGATCCCACTTTCTGGAACAATGCCCTGGGAGGAGAGGAAAAAAAAAATCAATCCATTCAGTTATCCCACTCCTCTCTATGAAGAGAATAAATCAAATATCTAAAACAACTGTGTGTGTGTGTGTGTGTGTGTGTGTGTGTGTATTGCTTGAGATCTAACCCAGGGCCTTATACATGCTATGCTGAGGCTCTGAGCCATACCCCAACCCCTAAAAACAAGTTTTGAATCGGTGTGATAGACATTAAACAACTCTCAGATGCATAATGGGAAATCTGTGTAAGGACAAGCTTGGGTGAGGTATTGGTCAACAGCTGCTGCCATCTGCTCAGCAGTTCGGAAGAGCCAGGCACTTCACCACCACTGTTCTGTAGATTGGCAATGGAATCTCAGAAAATGGGAGGAATTTGCCCAGGCTCACACTTGTACATAAGGGACAGAGCCAGCTTCACACCCAGGGCCATGAGATCCTCTCTTACAGAACCCATTTGGTACTCAGGCTTCAGCCCCTCTGCAGCAGGGGTCCCCAGACCTGCAGCATTAGCATCACCTGGAAAGTTGCTACAAGATTCTTGGGCCCCACCCCAGATCTACTGAGTCGGAAAGTCTGGAAATGGAGCCCCAGTCACTATGTTCTGCCCTCCTAATGCACAGTGAGTCTAATGCATAGTGATGTATAAGGACCTCTGCCTGCAGAGCGACACCTGATAAAATGCAGGGGGTGGAGGAGGGCCAAGGCTTCCCACCTTCCACAGTGACCAGAGGCCATGGCACTGAGAAGTACTTCTGCTTTCCAGGTCCCTGAAAGTCCAGCATTAGGTGTCCCTCCAAAAATACAATGTTATGGGGCCATGATACTTAAAGTACACATACCTCCAACAGCTGCCATACTTCCTAGAAGCTTCTAGAAACTCAGCTTCCAGGACCCACCCCAGACCTGCCGCCGTAGAATCAGTGCATTCATATCTTAATGCTGGAATTGTGTGAGCATCAGTCTCAATGGCTTCATGCCTGAGCATAAAGTCCAACTTCACCTCTTCCATCTAGGACTCTCATCCCACCTAGTTCTGGCATTAGCATTAAAACCTCTAGAGTCAGGTGAGTCTCAGCCAGTCCTGACCTCCTACTGGGATTCTGCCCTTGACCCTGAAAAGTCTTATGTTGACAGTCTTCATCCAGCAAGCAACACCAAAACGAGAGACAAAAGGTTACCCAGAATGCAGCTTAGATGTGAGCAAGGTAAGGACAAGAGGGATAGTAAAGCCAGGGACTGGAGCCCAGGATAGAGCCAAGAAGAAGGGGCCGGAAGGATGTAGTCGATGACTTAGAAACCTCATTCTGCAGGCGCTGGCCACTGCATCACAATAACAAGCCCCACAGTGTTGAACTAACTCCAGATACTGGGTTGGGGTTCTGCCTCAATCTCCACCCCTGTTCCTGCCAGCATCCTCCCTCTTCCCTTCCCATCCCACCACAGCCCCGTCCATTAGCTGCTCTCAGGGACTTCATCTTTCCTACAGACCCTTTTATTTTGCCAGATCCTACTTGCCTGTACCATTTGAAGCATTTCAAGATCGTGTGGAAATGAGGCACCTCCAGAATAGTCTAGGAAGTCAAACCAGCTCACCTGGCAGACAGGGAGGGAGAGGCTGGCATAGATATTAAAAGTGGCGAAGAAAAGCACAAACTAGGGACTGGGAGAAGAGAACAAGTGAGTTCAATGGCCATGTAAAACCATACAAGCTTTGAGGGAAATCCAATATGCACACGTCTGGGGCTTTTAAATCATCAGAACACTTTTTGATGAGAGCCATTTGATATCCAGGAAGTCTTTGGAGATATTTCAGTAGGCTTTGTTAAATTGTTTTCAAAAGCAGGAAGTTGTGTTCTGCCAGGAGAGGATTATTTGGTCATCAGATTATGCTGATAAGATTCCAGAAAGATCTAACATGGCCCTAGCTTAGGTAGGACCTTGCTGGCCAACTTGATATCCACTCACCCTAGAAGATCTCTCTGGAATCCAGGTTTCCTTGTTATCAAGGGCCGTAACAGAGTATCACAGACCTGGTGATACACAGTCACAGACTCAGTTCTAGAAGCTGGAGGTCCATGGTCAGGGGGCCAGCAGGATTCAAGCATAGCCTGCTGTGTGTATTTCTGATGTCATCTCCCTTTTTATGGGGAGATAAGACTGGATTAGGGTCCTACCTCTGAGACTTCAGTTATCTGTAATTAGCTCACTAAAGGCCCAATCTCCACATACAGATTAAAGCTTTTGCATGTGGATTTGGAAGGAAAACAATCGAATCTATAACACCAGGGTTGAGAAGCTAGGCTCTGGTCACTGGGCAGGAAAAAGCAAGATGAGCCTAATGTTTAGTGAACTTCTAGACACAGTCTCTTCCTTTGTAAAGACTGAAATGAGACCAAAAAAAAAAAAAAAAAAAATAAAAACCCCCTTGGGTTGTTAGGGTCCCTAGATTCTGAATAATCCAGCTGAGCATCAGAGTCCTCTGTGTGTGTGTGTGTGTGCGTGTGTGTGTGTGTGTGTACATTTTTGTGGTGCTAGGGATGAACCTAGGGCCTTTCATATGTTGGGCAAGTGTTCTACCACCAAGCTACATTCCCAACTCTCACATACCCTTTTTATGATCCATTTTTCTCCTGTATAAGAAGAGGTATTATCTTAGCAACAACAAAAACACAATTAAAAATGGGCAAAAGACATTTGAACAGACATTTCTCCACAAGAAATATTCAAATAGCCAACCAGCACATGAAAAGATGCTCAGTGTCACCAACCATTAGGGAAATGGGAATCGAAACTACAGTAAGGTAGCATTCTACACCCCTGGGGATGTCCATTATCAGAAACAAAGTAGCATAGGAGAAGGTGGAGAGAAATTAGAACCCTGCACACTGCCAGTGGGAATATAAACTGCAAAATGGCTTACCAGGTTCTCAAAAAGTTAAGCACAGAATTATATATGATCCAGCAATTTCATTGCTGGGTACATACATGTTTAAAAGAATGAAACCTTGATCTCCAGCAAACACTGCACACTCATGTTTACAAAAACACTTTTCACAAGAGAAGGTATACACAAACCAGGAAAAGTAGATTCCAACACAAGCTACATGAAGACACGGTGCTAAGTACGCCAGTCACAAAAGAACCAATAGTCTAAGGCCATATCACCCTGAACACATCTGAAAGCTAAGCAGACCAGGCCTGGTTAGTACTTGGAAGGGAGACAAAAGAACAACTATAGTAGGATTCCACTGGAATCTTAGAGTCTTGGCGTTCTTAGAGTCATGGGCCAAATCTAATGTATTATCCAGCCATGAAATTCAATGTGTCTTGGTGCTGACAGAGCTTAAGAAAGATTTCCTCCTTCCCTTTACCAAATAGCAAAGGGATCCTCAGCTTATGCCTGCTGGCACTAACACGTGTCAGAACCCTGGGTTCAGCTGGCCCATCATCCAGCCAAAAGGAGCCTGGAACTGTGATTACAGTCAGCCTGGGCAGGGATTTTGTGATTCTTGGGAGGAAAAAAATCTTTAAAACTTTTTATTTAAATTATGGGTGTGTGTCTATTTGTGTGTGTGTGTGTGTGTGTGTGTGTGTGTGTGTGTGTGTGCGTGCGTGTGTGTGCTGTTGCCCTTTGAGGTGTCAGATCATCTGCAAGAGCAGTAAGTGCTCTTAACTGAGGAATCATCTCTCTAACCTCGGAAAAAGAATTCTTTACAAATTGGTGTCCTTAGACTTTTGGGTGAGTCTTGGATGCTGTATTTCTGTGCTGGGAAAGGCTTCTAGTGCTTTGAGTCAGGAAAGCTGGGCTCAGAGCCCATTTGCTCAGTGTTGGAGCAAAATCACAGGGAGTGCTCAGACTAAAAACGGATTAGGGGTTGTGATGGCTGTTGTTGTACACACACGTTTGTGGGGGTGCAAGCACATGTGTTCAAGTATACATGTGTGCAGAGGCCAAAGGTCAACACTGCATGTCTTCCTCAGTTCCTCTCTACCTTATTTCGGGGAGGAGCAGGAAAGGGTTTATTTGACTTATATGTCCATGCCACAGCCGTTATTGAGGGAAGTCAGGGCAGGAACTCAAGACAGGAACCTGGAGGAAAAATTGAAGCAGAGACCATGGAGGAGCACTGCTTACTGGCTTGCTCCCCCTGGCCTGCTCAGGTACTTTTCTTACATAGTCCAAGTGCACTCGCCCAAAAATGACGCTGCTCACAATGGGTTGGGTCATGATATATCAATTAGCAATTAAGAAAATGCCTCACAGACATGGCTACAGGCCAATCTGATGGGGAAAATTCATCAATTGAGGTTCCCTCTTCCCAGGTGACTATTTTGCATCAAGTTGGCAAAAAGTAACCAGCACAACTGACCCCTTGCCAACTTGACACACAAAAATACAACTTTGAACCATAACCTTTCCTTTCCCCAAGATCTGTTCATCTATGTTAAGATTTATCCCCAAGATCTCATGTTAGTATCACAATATAAAACAGTACAATGTTAAAAGTCCCACAATCTTTAAAAAGTTCAACACTTTAAAGTCCAAGGTCTCTTTAAAAATTCAAAGTGTTTTAACTGTGGGCTCTTGGAAAATCCAAAATAAATTACATCTTTTCTTATTCTATGATGGAAGCAGTAGGGCATAGCCACAATCAAATCAAAGCCAAACTGAAAGTCAAAAGTATAAAAAGCTCAATGTACAATACTTGGGTCCAACTCATGAGCTCTGGGCTCCAAAGAGCTTATGCAGGCAGTCTTCTCCAGCTCTGCCATCTGCAGCATTCACAGCTCATCCAGTATGCTCAGGCTGGGTCCATGCTGCATCTGCTGTTATTTGTGGTGGTCATCACCAGTCTTGGCCTCTCCAATATTCTGGAGTCTCCACTGCAACCGAAACCGTACCTTCACCAGTGGTCTCTCCTGCCTCTCACGGTGCCATTTCAGCTTCTCTCCATGACCCCTTCAATCCTGGGGGTCTTCACTGCAACTGAGGCTGCACCTTCCCCAGTGGCCTTTCTAGGTTCCAAGCCTCAGTTTCCTTTCAGACCCCCTTAAATTCTACAGCTTTCATGCAGCAAAAACCAGTACCATATGGGAGATTCTTACACATTCCCAAGTTCTGCTTCCAGCTTAAAATGCAGCCTTGGCTTGCTCTAGACTACAGCTTCTGTGTGCTAACCCCAATTAAATAGTTCCCAGACGATTTCACCTCAATGATGCTGGTCTCTTATTAATCACAGCTGATTTTTCAGCTCCCATCAAACCAGTATTGATTGTCCCAGTAAAGCAAGGATTTCATATCCATAGATTCTTACTTCAAACTGTCACACAAAGGGCCCTGAAACCATCTTTGAAAGATTCTTAAACTTCCCTCTGAAACTTTGCAAGCCAAGCCTCCACCATCCACATTTCTCTCAGCATAACTGTTCCAAGAGCCACAGTAACAGCTCATTAAGCTGTGAGTACTTAACATATTTCTAGCCCAAAGCTTCAAACACTTCCACAATCCTCCCCATCTACCTTATTCTTCAAGATAGGGTCTCTCACTGAATCTGGAGCTCACTGATTTGTTAGAATAGTTGACCAGTGAGCTCAAGGGATCCTCCTGTCTCTGTCACCCTGAGATTGTAGACACATGCTGAACCCAGCTTTTATGTGAGTGGTGGGGAACAAACTCAGGTCTGGGTCCTTGTGCTTACATGGCAAACACTTTACTGACTAAGCTATCTCCCCAGCCCCCTTGATGATTGTTGCTTTTTCTTTGTTTTGTTTTTGTTATTATTGTTGTTGTTGTTTTGTGTTTTTTGGGACATGGGCTCCCCTGTAGCCCCAGCTCACCTGGAACTCACTATGTAGACCAGGCCTCAATCTCATAGAGATCTACTTGCCTCTGCCTCCCAAGTGCTGGGATTAAAGGCGTGCACCACTATGCTCACCTTTGATGGGTGGTCTTTTAAAAAAAAAAATCAGTCAGCATTTTACAGTATTTGGGAAAACAGCTGTTACAGTTTTTTGGGCTCTGCGTAGCTGACAGGAAAGGAACGATTCAGACTATAGTGAAGGCATCGCTCACAAAGCAGCACAGTGAGTAGGAAATTGATGGCCCACTTCCCTCTCTAGGAGCCACAACTCAAGCTAAACCGTGTCTTAACACTGTACCCTGGGCAGTCTTTTCCTCCTCCTGTTTATTTTTTGGTTAGTTTTGCTTATAGTCTGATTTAAAACAATCAGATTCAAGTTGGTTAATGTTAGTTATATAACAACCTGACATATTAGAGGAAAACAACTTTTAAAGGCATTGTATCTATATTTTGATTCACTTAGAAATTTTATTTTCTTATAACAAGTGCAATAAAATCTGTTTTTTCATGTTAAAAAAAAGTATCCTTCAACCACCATGCAGGTGAGCATCTTCAAATATACTTACTGCCCCATAAAATGCCACCTTTTGCTTTCCTGATCTTGTACCTTCTGATTTCAGGTATCTGCTGTTCTAAATACTGCACTCTTAATCTGGGGCACCCTTAAGGGACCCAGAGTGGATAGCTGTAGCTTCCAGGAGAGTGGTTTCATATGTGGATATCTACCTCTTCTGGTGCTAATTCCATGGAGAGCCCTGGATGAATTCATGCAGAAGTATGTTAGGGGTGCCTGCATCACAGGTCCTGGATACCCATCTGCTGCAGCATGACTCTAGAAAGGCACATGTGTTGAAGGTTTGGCCTCCAGCAAGGCACCATTGGGAGGCGGTGTGTGTTTGTTACCTAATCTGTTGCTGTGGTAAAACACCATGACCAAGACAACAAGGAAGAGTTTATTTGGCTTATGGTTCCTGGTGGATAAGAGTTCATGATGGTGGGGAAGCATGGCAGGAGGCAGCTGGAGCAGAAGGCTCCAGTTCACATCTTCAAGCAGGCATTGGAAGCAGAGAGAGAAATTGGAAATGGGTCATGGCTATGAACCCTGAAAGCCCACCCCTGATGACCTCCACCTAGGCTGTATTTTCCAGGGGTTCCATGACCTTTCCCAAACATCAAGGCCAACTGAATACGTGTTCAAGTACTTTGAGCCGATGGAGGACACTCTCATTCAAACCACCACATGGTGATAGCCTGAAGAGGTAAGACCTAAAATGGAGGATTTAGGTCATTGGAGGAGTACCCTTAAAGGGGATGGAGGGATTCTGGCCTCTTTCTCTTTCTCTGTTTTACTTCCCAGCCACAAGGGAAGTGATTTTGCTCCCCTATGTGTTCTTGCTATGATGCCTTGCTTCACCATAGACCAAAAGCAATGGGCCAAGTGACTATGGATTGAAACTTCCCAAACTGTAAGCAAAATAAGCCTTTCCTCCTTATAAGTTATCTCAAGAACTGGTTACAGCAACAGAAACTGACCTGTTAACGTGCCATCTTTTAAAACTCCAGGGCATAGTCTAGGATAATTGCTAAGAGCCTTCATGGGCCCCAAAATGAGGAAAGCTGTCTCATTCAGGTCTGTATACTCAGCACAATGACCTGTTAGGGAGCCCAGAGCAAAGTGCCAATAGAAAGATGTCAAAAATTTAAGAGTTGATTGACTGTCCTCTTGACTGGTACAAATGACACTATCATACCAAACTCTCTTAATTCAAAATTAGTCAATTTTTCATCTTCCTAGCTCAGTCACCAAAGACAAAACACCTCAAATATCTTAGTACTAATTGATACCAAGTGACAAAACCTTCTATAGTGCTTGATTTGAATGATCTAGGATATATCAGTCCTGAAACACAAAAGCAGTTAGAATGAGGATCATTCATTTTTCTCATTTTGGTTCTTGGGGTCTGAACTCAGCCTGGACAGTTCTGCCAACCTCATGTGAGAGAGCCAGGCCTAGCTGGAGATCAGTGCACTGGACACCTTGCCGTGAGATACTGAAGGACCTTCCTTCTCCACAGGAGAGCTTTTGAACAAGCCCGTGTCCATTAAGTCGGTAAGACTCACATTTTTAATTACAGAGTGCTGTTTGCAGCACTGCAGGCTATATCTATGTCACTCAACTCTCACAGCCATCTGATGAAGTCAAAAGGATTCCTGTTTCCTGAGGGGAGGACACAACAGACTGGGGCCGGGAGAAGTGAAGTAATTTCTCACCTGAGTTAAAATTAGGAATTTAGGCTGGGCGTGGAATTTTGATCCCAGCAGAGGCAGGCAGATCTCTTTGAGCTCAAGGCCAGCCTCATCTACATAGTGAGTTCCAAGCCAACTGGGGCTACAGGGAGACCCTGTCTCAAAAGAGACCAAAAAATAAAATTAAATTGGGAATTTAGGTTCCAATTACTTCCCTCCCCTCCTATGGTTGAACTATTTCCTATTTTAACACATATTTATAAGTTTAAAACTTCTTAGGCTGGGTGTGGTGGTGCACCCCTTTAATCCCAGCACTCGGGAGGCAGAGCAGGCAGATCTCTTTGAGATCAAGGCCAGCCTGGTCTACAAAGTGAGTTCCAGGGCAGCTGAGGCTGCAAGGAGACCCTGTCTCAAAAAGACAAAAACAAAACAAACAAACAAAAACCACTTCTCCTCTCCCTATCCCTTTAAAACAGTCTGCCTATTTTCCCATGAGCACATGATAACCAGTGCAGGCACCTGGTTATCAGCTGCCAATCATTTCATACCTGGCCAGGAGCCTCTTCCCAAGGTAGCACCCTCCCTAGACCCTGTGCCATCCAGCCCTAGGGATCTGAGGCTAATGCTTAGGATTCAAGGACAAGAGAATAAATCCAAAAGTAAGGGCTGGGCCTGGGGATCACAGAGAGGGATGCCTCATTTTCAGTCCCCGATGGTCCAGGCTCTGTAGTAACAGAACTTTGCCCCAGGCTAGAACTTTCTTTTGAGACTCAGCGTTCTGGAGACACATCCAGGGCATCTCTTCCTGTATCTCTGGTCTTGTCACCACCTGCCCAGTGCTGTAGTGCTGCTCAGAGCATGGGGAGCTACCGCTCTGAAGTCAGCGTGTCAAGTGATTTTTCCCTTGAACCTTTCAGAGGATACGATGCACGTGGTTTTATACATACAGCCCTAGTCAATAACGTATTCTCCACAAAGAATGTATGTATTCCGGTCCACACACAAACTCATTTTTGTCAGGCATGTCCTTTAAATCACAGAGAGTGTCTTTCTCTTGATCCTGAATGAACAACTAGGTAAACCCTTAATTCTTTCATTAATATGAAATGTATAGACCATCAAATTGACTATTAGCTATTTAAGGTGTACTGTTCAGTGGAAGTCCATTCCTACTGTTGTACACCAGCACCTCAGTCTAGTCCTGCCACCTTTTCATCATCCCCAAGGGAAACCCCACTCTCCTTAGGGGTTGTTCCCTATACTCCCTCCCCACAGGCCCTGGCAACCACGAGTCTATTTTCTATCTCTGTGAATTTACTTATTCTGGATGGTTCAGATAAATGGGGCTGCTCAACATGCAGCCCTCATGTCTGGCTACTTTCACTTAGGGAGTTTTCAAGGTTTGCTATTGTGTGACTTCTCCTCTGGAGACATAACAAATGCCTGTTCACTCCAGATAGGACTCCAACAGACCAAAGAACCAATTCTACCTAAGTCTAGCTTGGTGAATCAATGAGTTTACTGGGGTTCCTTACAAGAGCCTGGGTGACTTAGACAGCTAGAACATCAAAAAGCCCACTCTAACATAGTGACATCTAACAAGAGCTGCATCCCTGGAGCTCCCTGCCCAACTTGCAGGCAGCTCCGCCAACCGGTCTCCTCTCATCCAAGCAATTGCTTACTATCCATTTAACCTTGGGGGAAGGGACCTATGAATCTTACAACTTTCCAAGGTTTCTGGAGTTTGTAAGTTTTGTTAGCTTCCTTGGTCTCATGAGCTTCCCTCCTCCTTGAGGAATACTTCAATTAAGAGGAAGTGGCTACATCCACACTGACCTCATATCATCGTAGCTACCTTTGCCTTGTTTCCTATCTGACTTCAAAAGTCCTGCTGGGCGCGGTGGCACATGCCTTTGATCCCAGCACTCGGGAGGCAGACCAGGCAGATCTCTGTGAGTTCAAGGCCAGCCTGGTCTACATAATAAGTTCCAGGTCAGCTGAGACTACAGGGAGACCTTGCCTCAAAAAAAGACCACCCCCTCCAAACAAAACAAAACAAAAAACAGAAAGCAGGCTGAGCATGAGCCAAAGGAGCAAGGCAGTAAGCAGCATTCCTCCATGGCCTGTGCTTCAGCTCCTGTCTCCAGGTTCCTGTCCTGAGTTCCTACTTGGGCTCCCTGATGAACTGTGACCCAGGAGATGTGAGCCAAATAAACCCTTTCCTCCCCAAGTTGGTATTGGTCAGAGTGTTTTGTCACAGCAATGAAAGGCAAATTAGAACAAGTGAGAAAGCCAACACCCTCGAGTCTTCAGACTTCCAGCCCTCCTCTGGTGTAGTCAGCTGCTGGAAGTCACCTCCTTTGAGGAAGGTAGACTCTGGTCCCTTTTCTCCTGTTCCAGTCCTTTGCTAATTTCAGCTTCTGGTTTCTGGCCCCTCTGAGCTGGACTGTGGGGAGGAAAGCAAGGAAAAGGGGAAGGAAAATCACCACCCAGATAGTATTGTAGCAAAATGGCTTGAAGCTCTCTGAACCTGCCAAGCATTTCATAGCCTTGTCGGCCTTGGTCCCTCAGTGGCTCTGCTGGGCACAGTAATCCCAGGCATCGTAATCCCAGATGCCTTCTGTCCTTTCTGCTAACCGAAGTCCACACAGTCTTGCATGGCCTTTCCTCATGATTTTCTTAAATGGAATTTAAAACTTCTCTCTCTCTCTCTCTCTCTCTCTCTCTCTCTCTCTCTCTCATAGGAAACCTAAAAATAATAGAAATGACATACAAGTATTCGTATATTGATCAATAAATTGTTTTTCTTAAGTTAGTAATCCTATAAAATACAAGGGGTTGGAGAGATGACTCAGTTGTTAAGAGCACTGGCAGCCCTTCCAGAGGATCTGAGTCCCAGCACCCACATGGTGGCTAACAACATACCGTAACTTCAGTCCCAAGGTATCTGACACTCTCTTCTGGCCTCCATGGATTTGCAGGTACCCCGTACACATGCTCTGTGGTATGAACAAACACATACTCATGCTAATTATAACTAACACTGTATTTGAGCAAAATTTTCAAAGCATATTAATTATGTGAACATTTTTTAAAATTTTTACAAAAACTTTATTGAGAATTTCATACATGCATATAAGGTGTTTTGATCAAATCCATACCCACTCCCTCCCCTCCAACATTCCCCCCTCTGAAGAGGTAACCCTAAAATCTTTTAAGGATTAACCTTTTTTGTTGTTTTGTTTTTACTTTTTTTTTTCGGTCTTTTTGAAGCAGGGTCTCCCTGTAGCCCCAGCTGTCCTGGAACTCACTATGTAGACCAGGCTGGCTTGAACTCACGGAGATCCGCCTGCCTCTGCCTCCCAAGTGCTGGGATTAAAGGCATGCACCACCATGCCTGGCTTCCTACCTCCTATTCTTATAATTATGTAAACATTTTAAAAAATGTAAAAAAAGCCTAGCATGGGTGCACACACCTTTAATTCCAGCGGAAGGAGGATCTCCATGAAGTCACTGTCTCAAAAACAACAACAAGCCAGGCGTGGTGGCGCACACCTGTAGTCCCAGCACTTGGGAGGCAGCGGCAGGTGGATCTCTGTGAGTTCAAGGCCAGCCTGGTCTACATAGTGAGTTCCAGGACAGCTGGGGCTACAGGGAGACCCTGCTTCAAAAAGACCGAAAAAAAAAAGTAAAAACAAAACAACAAAAAAGGTAAAAGAAAAAAATCATTTTAGCACATAATCAAATATTCTAATCCATGTTGTAGCTGTATCTGATTTTAACACTCTCAAAAATATTCTTCCAAAGAGTGTGTTTGGTTTTTTCATGTAGGCTCATTATTTTTTCAGATTTTCGTAAGGTAGACTGAAATTGTCTTCAAAGTTGCATTTAATTGTTAATGAATTCGAAGATGTTGACATCTTTCAAATACTCTTTTCCACAGATCATGGTATTTTTAACTGAGAAAAAAAATTGAAACAAAATCTCACACTATATCCCTGACCTCAAACCCATGGCAATCCTCCTGCCTCAGTCTCCTGAGTGCTGGGATTATAAGCATGTACCATCACATTCAGCTAAGAAAATCTTTACAGGTGCTGAGATATCCAGTGACCATCAAGTAAATTCTGCTAAATGAAAAATGGTCTCCTTTCTAATTTATTTCATATTAAAAAGCATAACTATTTTATCCCAAATATTTTCACAGAAACCATCTTTTACCTGCTTTACTTTTCTTTGATAAACACTGTTAAAAGGTTTTTTAAATCCTCAATTAAAAGATTCTTGATTCTTTTGAATACTTTGCTACCCTTAGATTGTAGGCCTTTCTCAATTCTATCTCATTCTGATAAAGAATATAAATTTATGCAAATGTACAGTTATGCAAACATCCAACTATTCTCCCCTTAAGTTAAATT
Organism: Nannospalax galili; assembly: GCF_000622305.1. Lineage (NCBI taxonomy): Eukaryota > Metazoa > Chordata > Mammalia > Rodentia > Spalacidae > Nannospalax > Nannospalax galili. The sequence continues at coordinate 1,824,844 of NW_008358490.1, forward strand.
TTCCAAAGCATGGAGTTGGAGAGATGGTTTAGCAGTTAAGGGTGCTGCCTGCTCTTGAAGAAGATCTGGATTTGAATCCTATCATCCACATAGAAGCTACCAATCATCTGTAACTCCAGTTCCAGGGGATCCAATGCCCTTTTCTGACCTGTGTGGGCATTGCATGACACGGGTGTGCTTACACACATGCAAAGCAATACGCTCATACACATAAAATAAAAATAATAAAATATTTATTCATATTGCATTGTATTATAAATAATAAACAATTTACTAATATTTTCTTAGACGAATAATATACAAAATATTAATTAATATTATTATATTTATTTTTAACTAAAAAAAAGCTTTTTTTAATTTATTAAGGGAAAAAATTTTCCAAAGCGGACTTGTGGGCCATGTTAGGACACTCCCTTCGAGTCTGCACAGCTCTTCCCGTTGTCTTGGGGATTTGCCTTGCCATCTGACATGCTTTGCTTTCTTTTTCGCTCATTTTTCCTCCAGTGCTAAGAACTGAGCCCAAAGCCTTGTGCATGTTAGGCAGGCACTCTACCACAGGGCTGAACCCCTATCCTAAACACTTTGTTTTAATCATTGCAAATTTGTTAAAAGCTTAAAACTACTGTATTGGCTACTTGTCTGTTCCTGTGATAAACACCACAACCAAAAGCAACTTTCAGAAGAAAACGTTGATTTGGGCTTACGGTTCCAGAGGGAGAGTCCATAATGGCAAGGGAGGCATGGCGGCAGGCAGCTGTGCAGGAAGCAGAGATCACAACCACAGGCAGACAGACTGGACTGGAAGTGAGGCAAGGCTGTGAACTCTCAAAGCCGCCCCCAATGATGCACTTCATCCAGCAAGAGTCCACACTTTCTAAAGATTCCATAATTTCCCCAAACAGTGTTACCAGCTGGGAACCAAGTATTCAAACACATGAACCTAAGGGAGACATTTCTCATTTAAACCACAACGGCTCTATTGATGCTTCATTCATTTAGTACTTTGATGACATATTTCCAAATGGTTTTTGACCAAAATATAGAGGGAACACTTTTTGAAGGAAAATAAAAAGGTCTGGTATGGTTGTAAGACTTGACCTGATTCACAAAGTACAGGCAGCCCACCATGTCCCTGGCTTCCACGTCCAAAGATTCAATCAACAGTGAGTCAAAATTATTTCAGAGAAGGGGCTGGAGAGATGGTTCAGTGGTTAAGAGCACCAGCTGCTCTTGAAGAGGACCCGGGTTCAGTTCTCACATGGCAGCTAACAACTGGCCATAACTCCAGTTCCAGGTGATCTGATGCCCTCTTCTGACCTCTGTGGGCATTGCACAACATGGATACAC
>NW_008358490.1:1826205-1847253 GCF_000622305.1 Nannospalax galili
TAAATAAATAAATAAGTAAATAAATAAATAAATAAATAAATAAAATATTTCAGAGAAAAACCAAGTATATATAGACACTGTTCTTGGCTGTTATTGTCTAACTAATATATTAGGACAATTATTTATATAATGCATTATTTTAGGTCAAGGGTGTCCAACCTTTTGGCTTCTCTAAGCCACATTGTATGAAAAATTACCTTGGGCCACAAATTAAGTCCAGAATTGTTCAACCCATGACCCATGGGTTATAAGAACATATATGCTTGTTTTGTGTGGCATCATGACATGACATTGTTATCTACAAAGTTCATGCTCAAGAACCGCAACTGAGTCACAAAAAAGGGGCAAAAAATGCTCAATTTTTTAAAGAAGTGTTGGGGGGTAAAATGTTTTATATGTATGGTCATGTATGTACGTGCTCCATGTATGTGTCTGGTCCCCAAGAAGGCCAGAAGAGGGCAGAGGACCCCCTGGAACCAGAATTAAAAATGGTTGATAGCCGCTATGTGGGTGCTAGGTGCTCTGCAAGAGTAGCGAATGCTTTTAACCGCTAAGCCATCTCTCCAGTCCCAAATCTCATGTTTTAAGTTTATGATATTGTGTTGGGCTGCATTCACAACGATCCTGGGCCTCGGTTAGTCCACAGGCCATAGGTTGGGTATCCTGTTTAAGTCCTCTGGAGGTGAAGTAAGCTCACTGAAGGACGTGCATAGCTCACATGCAAACTCTGCCACTCTGTACAAGGGAACTGAGCTTCCATCCCCAGGTTTTGGTATCCCTGGAACCGAGTCAATTTATATTTCTGCAAAAATCCAAACATTACTAAATTCCAATTAATGACTTGCAGCAAAGAAAGCAAACATGCTGCTTTGCCAGAGTTTTTGTTGTTAAATATGACTTCGGCTTTATCACACTTAGTCTGAATATACATATAAAATATTTGTAACATTTAACAACTACAGTATTAATTTCAGTGGGTTCAACTATCACAGCTGTTCTGAAGAAATTAGAAATTACATGTTTATCACAACTGATTCCAGGGTCATCACTACTTGATAGTTAAATTTAGTAAAGCCATTATTTTTTAAATTATGCAACTCTGCTCCATCAAAATGGATATTTGTACTGAGACCACAAAAGCAATTTTATCTTCAGTGCCAGACACTTTAACAAAATCTGTGATCATGTTTACAGTCATTTTCGATGCCTTGTCTTTGGCAGAATGAGCTTCCTAAAGCTTTATTTTGAATCCATGAATTGGTTGGGGGAAAAAAAAAAGCAAGACTTCATTAGCGTTAACTGATCTTCTACTTGACACATCAGATGGTTGGTATCAAATTGGCATCAGCTGACTGTCTGTGAAGTTGTTCTGCCAGTGAGGCCCACACATTAGCAGTTATCACTTCCCGCTGTACATGTACAGGAAAATCTTGGAATAAAAACTGAGCAGGAAGAGTTTTTACTATGATAAAATATACAGAACACAAAATTTCCCACTTAGCCCTTTTAACTTTATTTTTATTATTTTTAATTGACACATACCAATTGGATGGAGATGGGGATGAAGATATAGCTCAGTGGTAGAGTGATTTCCTAGCATGCTTGCAGCCCTGAGTTCATGTTCAGTGAGATGGCTCATGTTCAGTGAGATGCACATGTTCAGTGAGATGGCTCAATGGACAAAGGTACTTGCTGCCAAACCTGATGACCTAAGTTCAATCCCACATGTTGGAAGGAGAGAACTGACTCCCACAAACTGTCCTTTAACCCATGTGCCTACACACATATGTACACAAATAAATAAAATGTATTTTTAAAAACTGCGCACGTTTATGGCTTGCAATTTACATCAGTGTACAAATCAGTGGTATTAAGTAAGTTCACATTGCAGTTCTGTCATTACCACCATCTCCAGAACTTGTTTCCATAAGTTTTTTCAATCATCTGTTGTATTTAATTTTTTTCATTAAGTTTAATTATTTGTATGTGTGCATATGTACATGTGTCATGGCATGCATGTGGAGATCAGAGGACAATTTAGGGAAGTTAGTGCTTTTCTTTTGCCATGTGGGTCAGGGATAGAACTCAGGTCATCAGGCTTGACACTTGACAGCAAATGCTTTTATCTGCTGGACCACCTTGACAGCCCCATGTTTTTTATTATTTTTATTTTATGTGTACGAGTGTTATGCCTGTATGTGTGTAAGTGCTCCCCTATTGTGCAATGCCCGTGGAGGACAGAAGAGGGCGTCAGATTTCCTGGAACTGAAGTTATAGGTGGTTCTTAGCCACTATGTGGGTGCTGGGATTTGAATCCAGATCTTCTGTAAGACTAGTCAGTGCTCTTAACCGCCGGGCCATCTCTCCGACCCCCTATCAGTGGTTTTAATGTGACATGTCTCCCATAGGCTCACGTGTTTGAACCACTGTCCTCCAGCGGGTGGTGCTGTTTGGAAAGATTGTGGGACCTTTAGGAGGTGGCGCCTCACTGGAGGAAGCTGGTCACCGGGTGTAGGCCTTGAGGCTGCTCCACTTCCTGTTCATGCTCTTCTTTCTGTGTGGGTACGCAATATGATCAGCCAGCACCCGCTACAGTGCCTTCTCCACCACGATGGACTGTAGCCCCTGGAACTGTAAGCCAAAATAAACCATTCCTCCCTTAAGTTACTGTTGTCAGGGTATTTTATATCAGCCACAGAAAAGTAATTAAGACAGCATCCTAAACAAAACAGTAACTACTGGTATTTTCTTCCCCCCAGCTTCTGGTGACCACTGTTCACTTCCTTCTCTATGAATTCCACTAGTCTACAGGCTTCATATAAGTAGGATCGTGTCAGAGCTGTCACTTTGCAACTGACTCAGTGCCTTCAGGGTTCATTCATTTTGTAGCATGTACCAGAATTTCTCCCTTTTAAAGGATGACTATTCCACCAGAAGTCAGCAGCACAATTTGCTTATCCATTCATCCATTGAGGGCACACAGGTTGCTTTCTCCTTTTGTCTTTTGTGAACAATGCTGCTCTGAATGTGAGTAGACATCTGTTTGAGTCTCTGACTTGACTCTTTGGGGTATATGCCCAGAGGCTGAATTGCTGGATCATATACTAGTTCTGTGGTCTGTGTTTAACCTTCTGGAAAGATTCTGAGGAAGTGACATGTCATTTCCTTTCTTCTTCTTTTGTTGGTTCTTTCTTCTTTTAATTCCTTATCCTCCTGCCATCTCTCTTTAAGTGCTGGGACTGTAGATTTGCACCGTGATACCTGGCTTAGCACCCCATCCTGTGCCCTGGCTGTGCCATTGTACATCCCCACCAGCAATGCACAAGAGTTCCCATCTCTCCACCTCCTCTCTGCTTCTTGTTCTGTTCTGGTTTTTTTGTATCAGACAGCCTCTTGAGCATGACGTGTTGGCTCCCTGTAGTTTTTATTTGTACTTTTTTACTGATGAGCAAGATTGAGTATCTTTTCATGTGCTTATTGGCCATCAAATATCTTCTTTGAATGTCTATTTAACTTATTTGTTCTCAAATGAGTAGGACTAACTTTCAAGAACAGTCATTTCATATAAACCAAGAGCCCTGGCACACAACATGCTATATAATGCACTTTGCTGTAGCTGTTGGTGCTGCACTACTCCCTTTAAGCATCATATCCCAAAACTTGCAACTTTCATCTTTTAGCACATGTTGACCATTCACCATCAGACTTGTGTCTTCTAGCTTTCGTGTGGCCAGTGACTCCAGCCTCTGTGGGGTAGGCAAGCATCAGTCTTGTATCAAGTACATGTTCGTCATCAGCTTTCTTGAAAAACAGAAAAGTACTTGAGTGTTTCTTACATGTATGAGCACAGAGGTTTCCTGAATGATGTGAAAACATCACCCAGCGGAGCACTGACTGGAGAGCTGTGGCGACAGCAGCACTGTAGCCCGAGAACTCATGCTTCTTCCTCTCTGAGAGTGGAGAGCAATGCTCAGCCTCTATCCCCAACACATATTAATTTTATTTATTATTTTTATTTTATGTGTATGAGTGTATTGCTTGCATCTAGGTAGGTTCACCCATGCTGTGCAGTGCCTACAGAGGTCACAAGAGGGTGTCAAATCCTCTGTAATAGGAGTTATGGACAGTTGTTAGCTGCCATGTGGCTGCTGGGAATTGAACCCAGGTCCTCTGTAAGAGCAGCCAGTGCTTTTAACTGCTTCTCCAGCTCCAGTACATATTTTATAACATGATGTGTGATTTCACATTGATTGATGGGTAGCCCAGTGGCTTCAGGATCTCACAGGCCACAGTGTGAACCACTGGCACAAGTGGCTGACATGGGAAGTGGCCACAGGTTTTCTGCATCAAATCAAATGCCTTTTCCAGCCTACCAGACAAGACTAGCCACAGTTAGCTTTCCCACCTGAGTCACAGAGGACCCTGTTCACGAGCACTCTGCACTCTGTGCTTGAAAAGGAGGTGCTTGTTAATTTGTAAAAGAGAGAAAAAGAGGTATGGCCAGGAAGGGCTTTAACCACAGATTGATTTGAATATGTCCTTCCAAAGTTCTTAGACTGGAAATTTAATCCTCCAATTCATATATTAATGGTATTCGAATGAGGGGGTCTTTGGGAGATAATTAATATTAGCTGAGGTCATGAGGGTGGAGCCCCCACAGTGGCATTACTGGCTTTAGAGGAAGAGAAGGGATTTGAGCTACACACTCATTGTCACTCTGTGATGCTGTGCTATGATGCAGCAAGAAGGCCCTGGCCAGATGCCAAGGAGACACCGGCACCATGCTCTTCGACTTCCCAGCCTTCAGAAGCTTGATCCAAATAAACTTCTACTCTTTATAAATTACCTGGTCTTGAGTAGTCTATTCCAGCAACAGAAACTGAACAGATCACATGCTACATACAACTAGGTGAGACCATGGAAACTGGAAGTACTAAAAGGAGGTCTACCAAACCCACCCAATCTGTTTTATTAGAGCTATGAATATGCTATAATAATATGAATGCTGAAGCATGCTGGGAGCAGTGACACACACCTGAAATCCCGGAACTAAGGATGCTGAGGCAGGAAGATTGAGTTCAGTCCCAGCCTGGATTCCATGGTGAATTCAAGCCCAGCCTGGGCTATACAGGGAGACCCTTAAACGGACTGAGGAAGTGAGACTTGGAAGAAGGAAGTCAGTAAATGGCTATTATGGGCAACTGAACTCAGTCCAGCTGGAAAACTCTGGAACAGCAGTCATCTCTGTCAAGGATCAAGGAAGCTGGGTATTTATCCATGGACTCAGTACCGAGGGCTGCTCTAGGGTCATCCATTCACTGGTGCTCCTGGCTGGCCTGTGTGTGGGTAAAGGCACATTCCCAGCAACTTGGCACCACCCAGGGATGGATTTATCTCAAGTGGCTTCTCTCTCACATAAGCTGGCTTTTCCCTTATGTATGTTGTGTGTGCTCATATATGCAGATGCATGTGTGGGAGTGTGCACGTGTGCACATGGAGGCCCTAAGGAAACCTCAGGTGTTGTTCTTCATGCCACGCCCCTTTTCTTTTTGAGATAGGGTCTCTCGCTGGCCTGGGATTTGCTAGTAGGCTGGGCTGGCTGGCCAGTGAGCCCCAAGCATCTGTGTGTCTCTGCTTCTCCAGTGCTGTCTTCTAAGTGTATACCACCATGCCTGGTCCTAGGTTTTGTTTCTGGTTTTGCTTTTGTTTGTTTGACCTGCTAAGTGAGATGTGCCTTGGCTGCCTCACGCACAATTCCATACCCACCTGCCCCGCACTTCCACACCCCTTGCCTTCTCCAACTTCTCTCCTCCGGGGATGCATCAGTTGTCTGCATGTCATGTTGACCATCTGCTTCCCTGCCTCTAGAACGGCCGCTTTATAGGAACAAGCATCTGCTGCTTTATAGGAACAAGCACCTACTGCTTTTGTTTGTTCGCCGATGTATTGGTACCTAGAATGCTGGCATGTCAGCCATCCATTTATCTGTACGCATTCACGCAATGAATATTGACTGCACATCTGCACTGTGTCAGGCACTATCTAGGCAGGCATAGTCCTTGTCCTAATTTCTCTCTCTGGCTCACACTATCCAAACCCTCTGGCTTCTGAACACTACACAGCCAGAGTCAGGCCTGCATGATTTACTGTCTTCTGTGACTGGGATGACAGAGAGTGTGGGTGAACCATTTGTGGGTGGCGTGATCACAGGCAAGCCTTGCCTAACTGCCCCCGACTGTCGTTTGAGACTGAGCTCTTTGCCTTTAGGTCTGCTCATTTGTAAGCAATGATAGGTTTACACACTCAGCACTTCTGCAGGAGCCTCTGACAATTGCTGGCCAGCTTCCCACTAGCTGTCTAATCAACTCGCTTTGGAGTCAGGGTCTTTCTACTCAATACCAGTTCCCCAGCAATCTACCTTCACATAACCACTGTGCACTAACTGATTGCACAGTGGAGCTCCTTGCTTCTCACCTTTAAACTCACATAATCGGACAGTGACAAAAAAATGTGTACAGTGTGAGGACTTCCTCTAAGCATCTGTCAGGCATAAGGATTAGGGAGCTGGCCAGAATCTCTTGATAACTTTCTCTCAGAGTGTGTAAAATGGTGACTAGATAAGGAAGGCAAGGGAAGGGAGGGAGGGAGGGAGGGAGGGAGGAAAAAAAAGGAAGGAAGGAAGGAAGGAAGGAAGGAAGGAAGGAAGAAACAGTTCTATGAGTGCAAAATAACCTTGTATAGACAGGTCTGCTGCATCTCCTGCTTTTCAGAAGTGAGGGGCTACTGACAGAGATTGGGATCTTGGAGTTGCTGCTAAAGCCCTGGAGGCAAAGTCATTTGGGGAGGGAAGAAGACTAAGAACAATGGGGTCTGAACTCTGCTGCGGCTTCTCCTTAGAGGTGGAAACTCAGTGGGCAGTGGCTGTTCCTGATGCCTTCTTGGATACCAGAGATATAACTTCTTCACTTTTGGCTGGTTCCGAGACAGAGATGGCAGGAGGGTAACACAGGGTGTTCTGAGGGGTTCACTGATAAAATGCAATGTGTTCTCTTTGGGCACAGTCAGAAGACAAAAGAGGGAGATGTAGCCGGGGGAACTGAGAGAGGAAGGCTGATTTCACAGAGCATTGAATGACCTGTTAAATGATCTTTCGCCTGCTTCTCCTCAACAGCATGGCACATGTGGTATGGTGCCAATGCCCTTGGGATACAGAAAACACCCCAAAGTGAAGCTTGCACTGGGTGAGGACCTTAGGGAACTGTGCAAACCAGAGCTCTGGGAAAGCCTTGGCACGTTTTGGACTGAAAATGTAGGCAATGTGGGGTTCAATGTCAATTTCCAAATAAAAGTGCTAGCTCAGTTGCCAGAGCAAGCTTGCCATAGGATCTGAGTTCTATCCCAGTATTTACTTTAAAAAAATAAAATAAAAATAAAAAATAAAAAAGCCAGGGGGCTGCAAACCTGCCTCAGCGGTTAAGAGCACTGGCTGCTCTTGCAGAGGACCTGGGTTCAGTTCCCAGCACCCACATGGTAGCTAACAATCATCCATAACTCCAGTTTCAGGGAATCTGTCACCTTCTGTCGTCCTCAGGCATTGCACAATGCAACACTCATTGTTGCCCAAGTTCTCTTGGAGGTCTCTTGCTCCAGGTGCTATCTGACAAACCATGTAACATATCTTAATGTGAACTTATTATGATTTATACCGTTGGGGGGGAGGGGAGTGACTTACAAAAAAACGGGCACCCAGTGCCCAGCTCTGCGCCCAGGCTCAGAGCCCGTGATTCTGTTCTGCTTCCTTGGCCGCCCATAGTCACCTCTAGCTTTTGCCCGTGCCTTGTGAGCCCACAGTCTCACCCAAGGTTGGTAAATGCCCCCTCTCAAGTCCTCGCTGGTGAGACGTCAGGGCCATCTTTCTCTCCATGCCTGCCACCGTTAGGGGCTTCCGTCCCAAGAGGGCTCAGAAAGCCCTCCCTCCGAGGCTAGCTCTCCACAGTCAATTCTCCTCAGCAGGCCCCACCCCTCGGAAGAAACAGGCTGTTCAGGACACATACATGCAGACAATACACTCAGACACATAAAATTAAAATAGTAAATAAAATATATTTTAAAAAAATAAAAATCCAGATGCCTCCAATGTAACTTCTACACATAGGATGAATGCATCTCTCAACTCTCACCAAAGAAGTTTCCTTATGTAGCAGATGGTGATTAACACAGAAACCCACAATCGGCCACTGTGCAGAGAACAAGAGGCCACAGAGTGTTTATCCCCGAATAGGACCCTAGTTTAAACCTCTGTCTCATACACATTAAAAAAAACAAAAAGCCAGATGCAGGAGCACATATCTGTGCCCCCAGCACTGGGAAGGCAGAGACACAAGGATCCGTGGGGCTTGCTGGTCAGTCAATCTGGCTGAATCAGTGAGCTCCAGGTTCAGTGAGAGACCCAGTCTCAAAAAATAAGGCAGAAAGCAACAGAAGACAATGCCCAACATTCATCTCTGGTTTCCACGTGCACATGCACGTGCATATACACATGCATGCATACCTGCACATATGCATGCATGAAAGGAAGGGAGGGAGAGAAGGAGGAGAGAGGGAGGAAGGGAGGGAGGAAGGGAGGGCAGGAAGAATCAGTTTCCATACAGAATTCAGAAAGATCTATCAAAAATGTAAATGGGGGAGGGGCTGAAGGCCATGTACTAAGACCCTGACCAACGAAACCAAACAAAACCTTTCAATGACTTTTCATCTCAATCAGAATCGAATGCAGACCCTCCATCATGGCCTATGTGGCCTTAGAGACCTGGCTTCCACCTTCCAACCTGAGCCCCCTAATTCTCCGCATCTCTTACCTGAGCCTCCTATTTATTACCTTTATAGCAATCACCTCTAATCTATAATTATATCTCTTACTTGTTGACTGATTGGAATGTACACAATTAAGAATGGAGGCAGCTCAACCAGAGGGGCCCAGAAAAAGTTTCTGGGGGTGATTTGGAAAGGGGTGAATGGATTCCACCCAAGTTATTCTTCCCCCCACCAGAATGGCAGTTTGGACAGCCTGTCTTGTCTCCAGAGGATCGAATCCCAGCACTGGGAGACTGTCTAACACAAAACAAGTGCTCAAAATTCATCCATGGTTTTGTAGAGCAGGGAAATTTTGTAACTGAGCATAATGGGCTTGCATCTCTGCGAGTACAAAGCCAAAAATAGCACAACCAAGAGATAAAGGAATGGAGAAAGATTTATTACGTGCAGCGTGTAAGGGAAGTAAGGGGGTTGTTTTCAAAGCCCTCACTGGCATGGTAGCACATTTGTGTAATCCCAGTATTTGGAGGTGGAGGCAAGAAGCCTCAGGGCAGACTTGGCTATGCAATGTGACCCTACCTCAAGCAAGCAAAACAAACAATGAAAGCAATACCCCCCCAAACAGAAGAAACGGGAATTTTATGCTGAGTACATATATATGCTATCACAGGCACACACACACACACACACACACACACACACACACACACATCTCCCAAACAGAAGAAACGGGAATTTTATGCTGAGTACATATATATACTATCACAGGCACACACACACACACACACACACACACACACGATTGCACTTTAGGGTCAGGCATGTTCCTGAGCATGCTCAGTTTAAGGTTCTCATTCAAGAAGGAAAGATGGTGGACATGTTCAGCTTCTGTATGTTGGTATGGTAGCACTCAGAGTTCACAGCTGAATAAGGCCACTGATGACTCTAGCAGCTTTGCATAACACATTCTGGCACTATGAAAGCTGGCCAGAAGGGAGAAAGCTTCTAGTTCAATTCCAATTTGAATTCTCTATGTCCTGCAACCAAAATGTGTGGCTTCTTCAGCAATGGGGTCTTACCACCAGCTTTGGTGGGCAACCATAATGGCAAGAGCCTGTATTATTTGGGCCTATGGGGCCTCCCTGACCAACAACTCAAAAGGAAGTATTTCATACCCAATACTGGGATTTTCATTTAATAATCTGTGGCTTCTGGATCTGCTTATTCATTAACATGATAGTTTGATCCTAGGTTTGTCCTCTGGTCACAAGATGACTGCCACAGTTCTAATATCACATATACATATAACAGCATCTAGCCAAAGAAGAGGATTCCCACCTGTGCATCTCTTGATATTATAGAGGAAAACCTACCCAAAAGACACTCAAAAATTCCTCCTCCTAGTGGTCCCACAGATCAGGATAAGAGCATACACCCCCTACTTTTGTTGCAAAAGGGCTGAGAAGGGAAGAAGTATCTGGACATTTTGGAAATCCAAAGAGATTTCTGAGTCTTAAAAATGCTAGCTAGGAAAAGATGGAGTCCTGGGACAAGTTCCCACAACCATCAGCTAGGGCTAGGTAGCAATTTGAAAATATCCACTAGACCAGAACAACAACAACAACAAAAAAAAAAAACAAACAGGTTTTAGAAATTTTGGGAAAGAAAACACTGTAAACTGTAAACTCACAGTAGCTGTAGAGAAAAGGGGGTGGGGGCATGTAAGGAGAAGTCCTTGCTACTTCTGGATAGATTGAAGTTTATAGTCCCAGGAGTTTCCAAAAAACAGTGATGACCCTGGCACTCTGCCTGCAGTATTGGGAAAAGTCAAGATTTCAACATGAGCATCTTTCTACTGGCTTCCTTGCATCTGTTAACTGACTCACTTTTATCTCTGCCCTCCTGCATCTTCTGACCTCTATAATTCAATGCTGACATCTCTGAGTTTATCAGCAGTTAATAAAGGGACTACATTCATGGAGTGCAGAAGTCTTGGTCCACGTGCTGGGCCTTATTAGCCACAATGGAGGTACAACTACACATCATTGTGAGACACTGCTGAACTGTTCTCCAGCGGGGCCCCATACCACTTTTCATCTTCACCAGTGCTGGCTGCTTGGCTTCTTCACTTGCCACTTCTTCACTTGGATCTCATCAGATTTGAAAAGTCAGTCATCTCATTATCTTATTATGGTATTTCATTATGGCTTAAAAAAAAATGTTTGTTCCTATGCCAGGCGTGGTGGCACAGGCCTTTAATCCCAACACTCGGGAGGCAGAAGCAGGCAGAACTCTGTGAGTTCCAGGCCAGCTGGACCTACAGGGAGACTCTGCCTCAAAAATAGCAAAATAAAATAAAATAAAATAATGTTTGCTCCTTTTGTTTTGGAGACAGGATCTTAATCTTCCAAGCTATCCTTGAATTCTGGGCTTAAGCAACCCCCATCCCAGCCTCCAGCACCACACTCATGATTTGTATTTGTATTTTTATTTTGATGGGGGGGGTGGTCCTGTAATCCTAGTTGACTTGGAACTCACTATATGTAGACCAGGCTGGCCTCAGTCTCACAAAGATCTGCCTGTCTCAGCCTCCTGAGTACTGGGATTAAAGGTGTGCACCACCATGGTCAGTTGATTTGTATTTTCTTAATTGTCATTGTAAATTAAATTTGTGTTTTGTGACTGTAAATCATGCTGTAGATGCTGCTTAACACATAACATGTTTTTACTCACCATGCATGCATCTTCTTCGGCAAAGCATCTGCTCAAATCTTTTGCTGATTTTGTGTTGATTTATATATTAGTTTCATTTCTGTTGCTGTGATAAAATACCCCGAAAAAAAAAAGCCACAAGAAAGAAAAGGGTTACTTTTAGCTTACTGGTTCCAGAGGGACTGGGTCCATCAAGGTAGGAAGGTATGGTACATCCACACTCAGGAAGCCCAGAGAGAACAATAAGTGGGGCCTGGCTAGAAAACCTCCAAACCTACCCCCAACCCCGTGAAACCTCCAAACCTACCCCCAACCCCGTGACGTACTTCTTTAGCAAAGCTCTATCTCCTAAAGGTTCTAGGACCTTCCCAAATAGCACCACCAGCTGAGGACCAAGTGTTCGAACACACGAACCTATTGGAGTACCTTTCACATTCAAAACACAGCAGGTTCTTTTCTAATTATTAAATTTTAGAATTCTTTTTATTTATTTTTTAAGATTTCCTAAATTGTTTTCATGTATATGAGTATGCGCCTGCAGGAGTTTATGTGTACCACATATATGTAGGTGCTTTGGAGACCAGGGAGCTTCAGATTCCCTGGAACTGGAGTTACAGGGAGTTGAGAGCCACCCATCATCAGTGCTGGTAGCTGAATCTGAGTCCTCTGTAAGAGCAGGAAGTGCTCTTAATCGCTGAGCCAGTTCTCCATCCCTGATTTATTTTTATTTTACGTGTCCTAGTGTTTTGCCTGTATGTATGCAAGTGCACCAATGCATGCTATGCCTGAAGAGGCCAGAAGAGAGCGTCAGATACCTGGAACTGAAGTTAAGGACAATTGTTAGCCACCAGGTGGGTGTTGGGAACTGAACCTAGGTCCTCTGCAAGAGCAGCCAGTGCTCTTAACCACTGAGCCATCTCTCCAGCTCCAAGTTTTAAATTTTTTATTTATTATTTTTATTTTATGTATATAAGTGTATTGCCTGCATATGTGTAAGTGCACCCGTGTCATGCAATGCCCACAGAGGTCAGAAGAGGGCGTTGGATTCCCTGGAACTTGAGTTATAGATGGTTATTAGCCACCATGTGGGTGCTGAGAATCAAACCCAGGTTCTCTGCAAGAGCAGCCAATGCTCTTAACTCCCGAGACATCTCTCCAACCTCATTTTACAATTCTTTATGTATTATTCTTACCAGTTCTTTATCAGATATGTTTTGCAAATATGTTCTGGTTTGTGACTTGTCTTTTAGTTATCAAAAGTGTCTTTCAGCTGTACACAGTGGCTCACACCTTTAATCCCAGCACAAGTTCCAGGCCAGTTGGGTCTCAAAAAAAAAATTAAAGTGCCTTTCAAAGTAGAAGTTTTAAATATTGTGCGATTTAGTTTTATCATCTTTTCCTTTGGTGAGTCATGTTTCTTGTATCCTAAGAAATATTTCCTCAACTCAAAATAGCAAAATTTTCTCCTGTTTTATAATTTTAGCTTTTTGTAATTAAGTATTTTGATTTCACTTTTGTGTGTGGTATAAAGTTCATTGTGTTTTGCACATAAGTAACAATAGCTCCAGTGCCATTTGTTGAAAAGTCCATCCTTTCTCTGTTGAATTGCTATAGCATTGACATCAAGAATCACATGATATGTGGGTGTGTGTATCGCCAAACTATTCTGCTGTATTGATTTATGTGACTGTTCTTGCATCTGCCCACACTATAGTGATCACTACAGCTCTATAGTAAATCTTGAAATTGGACAGTGTAAGTCCTGTGGTTTTGTTCTTATCAAGAGCATCTTGGCCAATTTAGGTACTTTGCTTTCCTATATAAATATGAAAATCAGCTTGTCACTTTCTCAACGGAAGCCTGTTGGTATTTTTATTGGAACTGCATTGAATTTGGAGATCAATAGAGCAGGGGAGGGGGAGGAGACCTGGCATATCGATAAGTTTAAGTCTCCCCAGTCTGTGAACACGGTGTCTCCTGAGATTTCCTTCATTGATATTTTGTAGTTCTCACCTTTCAAACCTTGCACACTGTTTATCTCTAAGTATCTCAGGGTTTGGGTACTATTGTAAATGACACCATTTAAATTATTTTCAGTGCCCCATTGATCATCGCTAACATTTAAGAATGCAATGAAATAAATACATTTTACATTTCTGCTAAACTCACTTGTTAGATCTGAAAGCTAGGTGTGCTGGTGCATGCCCTTAATCACTTGGGGAGGCAAAGGCAGGTGAATCTCTGTGAGATTGAGGTCAATCTGTTCTATATAGTGAGTTCCAGGCTAGCTGGAGCTACAGGAAGACCTGTCTTTAAAAAAGAGGATCTAGAAATCCTTCGAGCATCCCTTGCAGACAACCATATTGTTGACTGCTGTGTTTCTCCCTTATCTTTGTGCCTTAGCTTTCTCTCAACTGATTGCACCAAGCACATGTCAGTGAGGAAGAGTGAGAACAGACACTTTTGCCTTTTCCAGTCTTTCAGAAGAAGCATCTGGTTGCCGACCATTAAATACAATGTTAGCTATAGATTTTTGCAGACACTCTTTATTAGGGTGAAGAGGTCTCTGATAGTTCTAGTTTTCTGAGAGTTTTTGTCATAAATAGATGCTCAATGACCTTTTAATAAATTTCTTTTATGCTTAAATCAGCCAAAGATGGTTTCTGTTCCGTATCAAATTTTAGTCCTGACTGACTCAGCAGCCTTACAATGTTGGGCAAGTTCTTAAACTTCATCTGACCTAGGGTCTAAATAGAAGGTTAGGGATGGAAATTTTAAGTCCTCTTAATTTTACTACCAAAAAAATAGCCACGTGCTTTCTTGAACACCACATATATTAAAATTTGAACGATACAGAGATTAGCACGTGGAGAGAACACAGATAGCCACAGCAATCGTCAAGGCTGTCCACTGTGTGGTGGAAAAACTCTGGGTTGGTTGTTTTTCTTTCATTTCACCCTCAATAACCTTACTGATTATATGTAATTATGTAAGTGGCATGTACTCATTGTAAACAACCTGAATGATTCTTTAAATCATGAAGAGAGGGGTCTGGAGACTTGGCTCAGTGGTTAAGAGCACTGGCTGCTCTTGCAGAGAACCCACATTCAAGTCCCAGTACCCACATGGTGGCTAAAAACTGTCCATAACTCCAGTTCTAGGGGAATCCAACACTCTCTTCTGACCTCTATGGAGAGTACATGACATTGGTGCACTTACATACATGTAGGTAATACACTCATACACATAAAATAAAAATAATATTTTTTTTGTCTTTTTGAGACAGGGTCTCCCTGTAGTCCCAGGTGACCTGAACTCACTATGTAGACCAGGCTGGCCTTGAACTCACAAAGATTCACCTGTCTCTGCCTCCCAAGTGCTGGGACTAAAGGCATGCGCCACCACGCCTGGCCAAAAATAATATTTTTAAAAACCTGAAAAGAGTTAAAGGTCCACTGAACATCTCCATCCTGAGATAACCATCATTAACTCCTGCTGATGATCATCTTCTGAGCCTCTCTATGCATGCTCATATATACATGACTTCACATGAACAAGCTCAGAACATGCATGCTGCTTTATCATGGGCCTGTTGGCTACTTCTCTCTCCACCCACATATACAAAATACCACTCCCATATCCCATAATTCTTTGGACTGACTGGACCCCACTGGGCAGCTCTCACATGGGGTCTCTCATGTTGTTATTACCAAATGTTGGTTGAAGCTATGGTCCTTTGAGTTTTCATCTATGCTGCATGTCCACATTGGCCCCCTGCTATAGCCAAGAGTTGACACTGACAGTCATCAGGGGTTTGGTTTGAGCTGTTGACAGTGTCTGTACACAGTCTCTTCAGGGGCTTCTGACTGCTTTGAGCAGGAAGACCAGGGTCCAAAAGGGAGCCGTACAGGAGTTAAGAGTTCCAAGAACTCCAGGTAGAACCCACAACTCTTAGGACAGTTTCCCAAGCCCAGAACCTCACTTCAGTCAAGTTGTCTTGGTCAAGTAAGTCACTGAGGCCTGAATACAAAGTGAGGAGAGATGGACCTCTCAATGGGAGAATTCACAAGGTGTGGTCACCTTTAACATACCACTTTTCAAACAATAAATATGTACTGAGCACCTACTGCATACCAGATATTACTGTAAGTGCTGGAGATATGGGGACCATACAGAATTCCTTTATTTAACAGTTTGGTGTGTGTTTCAGTACTGAGGACACTGGCTGTTCTTGCAGAAGACCCGGGTTCGAATCCCAGCACCCACATGGCAGCTAACAACTGTCTGTAACTCCAGTTCCAGGGGATCCGACAGCCTCTTCTGTCCTCCGCAGGCTTTGCACTTACTTACATGCAGGCAATACATATAAAATAAAAATAATAAAATAGTTTTTAAAAGGTTTTCTTTTATGTATATGAGTGTTTTGCCTGTATGTAAGTGCACCTCTGCAGAGGCCAGAAGAGGACGTCAGATCCCCCTGAAACTGGAATTAAGAATAGATGTTCATCGCCACGTGGGTGCTAGGAACTGAACCTGGGTCCTCTGCAGCCAATGCTCTTAACTACTGAGCCATCTCTCCAGCCCTCGTCTTTTTACCTTTTATTGTGAGACAGAATCTCACTAAATTGCTCAGATTGGTCTTGAACTCACTCTATAAAAGCAGACCTTGAACTTGGGATCTTCCTGCTTCAGTCTTCTGAGTAGCTGAGATTACAGGTCTGTGCCACCAGGCCTAGTTCAAAGTCTCTACTCTCAAGGAGCTTATATTTTATTGTCTAGAGTCAGACCAGTCAGCAAATAAATGAATCTAAATATGCATATAATTAATGCTAATTACATGATTATTAATAATGTCCCCCCTCCAGTTCTGGAATTTTGTCTGTACTTGACTTTAGGCACCATCGCCTTTCTGCCTGGCACTTCAGGGTTTGATAGTGTAGCTGGTATCTTTGGGGGTTGTACCAGTTCTATCATAGTCACTTCTGAGGGTTATATGGGGCACAATCAACAGTGACTATATAGTGGGGTGCTTTGAAGCATGTGGGCCATGAGCCAGATAATATGGCTTCAGATCCCAGCTCTGCCAACTTGCTATGTGACCTTGGTAAATAACTGCATTGCTCCATGCCTTAGTTTCCCCATATGTAAACTGAGAAACTAGGGCTAAAACTAGAAACTTCTCAGGGTTGTTATAAGAATGAACATTTGTGAGATTCATAAAACAGTGGCTGGCACACAGCAGGTGCTAGCCTGGGGATTTGCAGAATAAGACAGAGCCCAAATTTTGAACCGACTGAATCAGCTCCTCATCACAGGGTAGGGGGTCCAGGGACCATGCAGAAACCTGAAGCAGTCACACGCCCACACCCTGGCCAGCACCAGTGAGTGTGTACAGAAGCCAGGTGGACTAGGCTCTGCAGTGCTTGTTCCCAAATCTTTGGTGATGGAGATGCACAGGCATCTGTCATTTTAGGGAAAATGCAGCAACATTCCCCTCAGGGGTTGCAGTAAGGACACTCCATCACAATCACATCCCAGGAGGTCAGGGGGGCTCTGTGAGATGCAGGAGCAAGCCTTGTTAATAATTCACCATGCAGAGGGCTTCAGGCTTCATCTTTCCTCCAGTAGAGTTTTGCAATGCAGTGCCAGAATTCAAGTCCCCTGAGCCACAGAGTCTGGAAAAGTGACAGCCTCACAAAGTCTCAGCTCCCAGCCCACCATGCAGTTTGTGCTAGTGACTTGCTATGGGTCTCCGCCTCCCATGGATCATTAAGCCACTGGCTTACCTCCTGTGCCTTCTAGCCTAGAAGTAGGCTAAAGCCAGCCTGGGAGATTATTTGCAGGGAATTAGCATGAGAGAGAGCAGGATTAACACAACTGTCCAGTCAGGGCTCAGCAGTCCTACCAGCCAAAGATAGGTGCCGTGCTTATCTGAGAAGGGGCGCTAGCAGGATGGACAGGAGGAAGGAGTGGTGTTAGCTGGAGGCATTTTCAGGCCATCTGAGGGTCTCCTCTGAGCCTTAGGGCCAGCAGGGACTTTCCTGTGCCTCCCTTTCCCTTCCTAAGTCCAGTGTTGGTCTGTTCTGCAGGTCATCCATAGGTATCTCTGGGAGCAAGGAGTCCTGGGGGCTGAAGGTGTGGCGGAGGGGGGGGGTCCTGCATTGCCATTTGCTCTGGGACCTGACAAGTCATCTTCCCTTTCTGTTTCCTCACCTCGAATGTGAGAATGCTGAGACAAATGACCCACAAGCAGCCACACACTGGAGATGCCTTGATTAAAACTGGAAGGGAGAGGCTGAGGAGAAGAATCCACATGGGGATTCCTAATGGGGTGAAAGGCAGCAGCAGAGAAAGAGATCTAATTGTAACTCTGTGTGTGTGTGTGTGTGTGTGTGTGTGTGTGTTTGCGTGTGTGTGCACATGCAGGTGTGTATGTGCATGTAGATGTCAGAGGTCAACACTGGGTGTCTTTTTCTAGTCCTTTCCACCTTATTTTTTGAGACAGTCTCTCACTGAACCTAAGTGAAGGCCCAGCCACTCTAGCTGGCCAGTGAGCTCCAGGGATCTACCTGTCTCCAGCCCCTGCCCCTAATACTGGGATTACAGAATCATGCCACCACTTTTACAGGGATGCTGGGGATCTGAATTCAGATCCTCATCCTTTTTTAACAAGCACTTTCCCAATGGAGTCATCTTGCCAGCCCCCCAGTCATTACAGAGAGACTTCACTGTTGAATGCCTGGATGAATGAAGCTGTAGCAATATTGAAAAGAAGCAGTTTCCTTCCGAGAATGTGGAAATGATGTAACTAGCTTCTAGGGGTCAAGAATATAATCTGAATAAAATAATAAAATCAAAATTATTTAAACATAATTTAAAGAGTTTTCTTTTATTGAGTACTTAATCATCATAAATTGATCTTTGCAGTTTATAACTACAACTTCATATATATAGATATTCAATAATATAACATAGATAATATTACAAACCCCAATTCGTAGGTGAAGAAACTGAGACATAGACATATTCAAAACTAATCTTGCTTATTTAAAAAAATGTTTTGAAGCCAGGCGTGGTGATACACACCTTTAATCCCAGCACTCAGGAGGCAGAGGCAGGTGGATCTCTGTGAGTTCAAGGCCAGCCTGGTCTACATAGTGAGTTCCAGGACAGCTGGGGCTACAGAAAGACCTGTCTCAAAAAGACCAAATATATATTTTTTTGAGACAGGGCCTCTCGTAGTTTGAGGCTTGTCTCCAACTCAATATGTATCCAAGAATGGCCTTGAACTGATTCCCCTGCCTTTGATCCTCCTGCCTCAACCCCCTAACTAAGTGCTGGGATTACAGGTGTGTGCCACCACACATGGTTTATGTGATGTTGGGGATTGAACACAAGACTCCATGCATTCTAGACAAGCACTCTGCCAACTGAACTATATCTCAGCCACCTTTCTCCCACTCCTTTTTGAGACATGGTCTTCCTATGTTGCCCAGGTTGTCCTCGAATTCCTGGATTCCAGTGACTCTGCTGCCTCCATCTTCTGAGTAGCTGGGACTCAGGCCAGTGTCATCATACCCAATTAACACTGTCACTCTGCTTCAGAGCATTGTACAGTAGTGGTCAAAATGGCTCTGAGGCCAGAGCTCAGCTTGGCTAATTTTCACTGTTTACCTGAGACCCCGCCTCATTGTCCCTTCCAGTCACAGTCCACAGGAAGAGGGTCTGCGCTTTGGACTCCCTGGCTCACCTAGTTAGAACCCTTGAGGTCCCCAGTGTTATGCTATTAGAGAAATTTTGGGAAGGGACAAAGATGCTGATGTCAACAATTCACCAACAGAGTCTGAATAAAATTGCTCTCTGAAACATGATATCGGAAAAAAGCACATTTAAAAATTAATATATCCTTTTACACACTATGTGACTTTTAGATAGACTTTTTATATTAAAAATTATGGGCCTGGAGAGATGGCTCAATGGCTAAGAGCACTGGCTGCTCATAGCATACCCATCAGTTCCCAGCACCCACATGGTAGTTAACACCTGTCCTTAACTCCAGTTCCAAGGGATCTGATGCCCTCTTCGGGCCTTCATGGGCACCAGGCAAGTACATGGTGCATCCACATACCTGCAGGCAAAACACTCATGCACATAAAATAAAAATAAAATATTTTTTAAGAAATTAAATCTTAGGGGCTGGATAAATGGCTCCAAGGTTAAGAGTACTGGCTGTTCTTGCAGAGGACTTGGGTTCAGTTCCCAGCACCCATATGGTGGCTAACAACTGCCCATCAGTTCTAGAGGATGTAACACCCTCTTCTGACCTCCGCAGGCATTGCATGACATGGGTGCATTTATATACATGCAGACAATACACTCATGTACATAAAATAATAAATAAAATATATTTTTAAAATATTACAGGTCCATCCTGTAATTCCAGCATTCTGGAGGCTGAGACAGAAGGATTGCCAAGAGTTTGGAGCTAGCCTGGACTACATAGTAAGTCCCTATCTCAAAAAAGTTTAAATAAATGAAAAAATAATCATAGAAATGCTTAACCATTTTAGTTATCTTCCTAAAAGTTTATATATTCAAATTGGCTAAGAATCATGGTGTTTATTTGGGATTATTTTAAAATTTTTTATTTAGAAAATGGAGAACTATTTTAAATTTAAAGGTTGAATTAGTCATATGAATTAGGGACAGTAAGCATAGAGTTTATGTTTTAGTCTGAAGGACGTCTGTATTGGACAAACACTTTTAGCTCCATCAGAACCCTGGTCACTGGAGACTCTTTTTACCCAGGCCAGCTGCCTTCAAATACATCTGATGAGTTTGAGCCAAGAGGCCAGACATGCCCATTAGTGCTGTCTCTATCCTTAGGAGCAAGAAGATAGGAATTCCTTCTCTTTGAAAGATTGGTAGAAAGCTGTACTTGTTGGGTTCTATGGTAGGGCATGCATTTAACTATCACTGTCCATTTTTCTAAAGAGAAAATATCCCAGCAGTGGGATGAGGCCCAGGATGCTCAAGGTGTCCTTCAGAGATGAGGGAGGAGAATGGAACAGAGAATCAGCAAAAGAACCAGTGTAAGAGGTCACAAGGGGGCCTGGAGCTGAGCAACTATGTCCTGCCTTCCTCTGCCTTCATATATGTCACTGATGATCTATCTCTTGAAACTCAATGTCTAAAGAATTTTCTAGATGAAGCATTAGAAAACTCGAATCCATCCTAAGACCTGCGTGTGTCTGTTGTTTTTCTCTCCTTAGAAAACCTTTAGGTCTGGGTCAATCACCCCTCCTAATACTGTTATTCCTTCCTTAGCCTGCTGACTTAAGGGCATCAGAAGCCCAAAGTGTCCAGGGGGAAGTCTTAGCTTCCAGTTCAATGGAATGTTTATTGTCTCTCCTGGCAGAAGCACTCCCTCTTCTGGAACCAAAACATCCAAGCCAGTAGAGTGCAAAGTTGAGGGTACAGGAAGCAAAAATTTTCGTAGAGGGTCACCAGGGGTGATAGTGA
>NW_008358490.1:1850380-1851111 GCF_000622305.1 Nannospalax galili
AGTCCTTCCTCAAGGGCACCTGGCCTTCCCTTCATTCAAGTGGTTCTGGGTCTGTAAACTATCTCAAGTCTGGAAATTGGTTGACTGAGTGAGATTCTCTATTGCTACGATCCAATGCTGACTTCCTGTCATTCGTCCTAGAGCTTTTCTGCTTATACAGATCAAATAAAAACTTAGTAAGCTTCTTATGTATGTGGTCCCTGGAAACACCATGATTGATTAGCCAGTACCACAGGTCCATTCGAGTCATGCTATTGTAGGTATTGTTTTGCCTTTGCCGCCCATTACGATGTACGCTCACCTTGTCTTTGGTAATTCATTGTTGCCACCTGACCCCTACTCCGAGGTCCTGTTACACCTATTATATTTACATTAAATTTGTGCAGTTGAGCAGTAGCATCTCCAACTGTAAGATTCAGCATAAGGAAAAGAGCAAAAACAAAGCTCTTCAAACGTTCTGGTGTCTCTCTCAGTACTTTCCATCTTATAAAATCAGTAAAAGGTATGTCCTCTGGGCCCTCCCATTGTGGAGGATTTGGAGTTGCACTACGAATCCACTCGAGCATACCAATTTGCCTGAGTCTTACAATCCCTTCATCAACACTAAGCCAAGGGATATCAGGTATTTCCAGCTCTCTGTCAGTAGGCCATCTCTTGATAAATACCTCAGCCAACCAATCAAATAAACTTTTAACACCCTTTTTAACAGCACGAGCTTCCATATTAAACCT
>NW_008358490.1:1852299-1867829 GCF_000622305.1 Nannospalax galili
GGTCTCCTCTGCCTTGGTCATTTATACCGGCTGCCATCAGAAGGTAACACCCACATTTAGGGTGTGTCTTCGGCTTTAGATGATCCAATCAAGAAGTTCTCTTTCGTTTCAGTTAATTTCAGATCAAATCAAGTTGACACCCAGGATTAGCCATCACAACGGGTGCACTTACATATATGCAGGCAATATAGTCACACACAGAAAATAAAAAATAAAAAATAAATATTTTAAAGCCTCTTTTGCATTTCTGTATTCTTTCTGGAGATAAATAACTATAGATGAATTAGTGGATTTCATCCTCCTCAATTTTTTATGCATCTTCTTTGGATTCTAGCCCTAACTTCAGGCTGAGAGCAGGGCGTTAGATTATCTGGAGCATTAAAGATTTATTACTTCCACTGCTCTTTACAGTGGCGGATTCTCTTATTCCTAAGGAATATCTCATTTGTTTAGGTTATTTTGTAGAAGAAAGGGCTTAAAGGGAAAGTAGGACTACTGAGATGGCTATGCAGGTAAAGCCCCTGCCATCAAGCATGGTGACATGATTGGATCCCTGAGATCCATAGTGGAAGGAGAGAACCAACTCCCCAAAGTTGTCCTCTGATCCCCCCCATGCATGTGTGACACATGTGCATACACACACACACACACACACACACACACACATACACACTCTAAATTGGTTAATTAAAGATTTTAAAAAGAGAAATCAATGTTTTTCAAAGTCCTTCATGTCTTCAGCCATCCCACGCTGAATACGCCCAATCTCGTCCAAAGCCCTTCATGAGTTTTAAAAAACTGTGGGATGCTGAGTTCTTAATAACTTCAACTAATTACTCTTTGTAATGATTAGATGTTAAGTTGGAGTCGTTGGGCTTACCACCATTGAAAAGTATTAATAAAATCAATTTATTATAAAGGAAATGTGGCTTCAATATGAAAATACCTCCAGGGAACAGCCATTTGTACAAGATTGCCCAGGGCTCAGGTTTGTGGGGAGCCCATAGTAAATCTACCCAACAAAGGAATGTTGGTTTCAAGAGCTAAAATTCTGCACAATTCCCCTTTGCTGAAAAGAGAGGGCTGAATGAATGCAGTATTTGTACCCACTGGGTGATCCTGGCAATGAGAAAGGGGAGGGCTGAGTGGCAGCTGTGGGGACCCAGAAAAGCAGTCATCTGCCAGGTCTTACATTCTTTACCTACTCCCCACAGTATATTGGATCTAAAAGTAGCAGGTCGTCAGCAACACAGTATATGTGACTTGGATGACAGACTCAGAACATAGACAAGGATCTTATGAATTATCCAGTCTAACCCCCCCAAGGCCCACTTTATAGGCAAATAAACTGAGGATCTGAGAGGACCAGAGACTACAGGCTTTCCAAATCTGCAGTCAGAGTTCCCTCCACATTCACACTCATCTCTTGCTCCTCACACTTCTGAAGGCAAGATCCCAAATATTTCTGACAAACTAGGTGCACGTGTTCTTCAAACTACATACATGCAGGCAAAACACTCACACACATAGAATAAAAATAAACAGCCAGGCATAGTGGCACATGCCTTTAATCCCAGCACTCAGGAGGCAAAGGCAGGCAGATCTCTGTGAGTTCAAGGCCAGCCTGGTAATACATAGCAAGTTCCAGGCCAGCTGGGATTATAGGGAAACCCTGTCTCAAAAAGACCAAAATATAAATACTTATTCATTGAGGCAAAAGAAAAAAATGTAGTGAGAATCACAAACTGCTTGTCTTTACTGCACCTGGAGGTTAGAATCCTCCTTCATTTACATATATAGTTTTTAAAAATGACCTTACAAATTTCTCTGAATCTTACTGTCATTTTACTGTAATTCAACATAAACATCTTTTCAGATCCGTTTGTAGTACCAGTCTATCTAATTTGCTTTCCAGTAAGGGCTAGGTATTCTGAAACGTGGCTAGGTTACATTCCCTTTTACATGAACGCCTGGTGCCTGCTCTGTCTGCTATTGTAAATTGTGGTGCTCAAGGGCCTAAATCAGTGTCTGCCAGAGACTGAGCACAGACCTCCAGTCTCAGCCCCTCCCTGCCTCCACAGTCAGAGAATTAGAATGCAGGGTGAGCCACAGGCTCCTGCTTCATTCCACGCATCCCTCCTTTCTGAGTTCACCTGTTTTCCCTTGATTTCCGATTTGCATTTGACATTAGTTCTTTCACTACTTTATTTCAAAGGTGGAAATTTCAAAACATTAAATCTGTCTAGAGCAGCTCTGCCAGCAGCAGGAAAATGTCCCCAAGTGGGACAGGTGAGCAGTGAATGCATCAGAGCTGCAGCATCATGAGACTGGCCTAAACCCAGCTTAATTAAAATGATTCCTGCTTTGAATAGAGGCGTGGACAGCAAATACAGCCCCAGAAATAAACAGATCCCAAGGGTTTAATCCAACTGAGAGAAACTTGGATGCTCCCTTTGCTGAAGATAGGAAACAGGCTGTTTTATGAATATATTTACATCCTGCCTTCTGAGCCTCACAGTGCTGTCTCCCTCTTTTCCTATTTCCTGAACTACCCTATTTTCTTTCTTTCTTCCCTTCTTTCTCCCTTCTCGCCATCCCTCTGTTCCTCTTTGCAGTACTAGGGACGAAACTCATGGGCCTACACATGCTAAACAAGTGTTCTACCGTTGAGCTACATCCCCAGATCTCTCCTTTTATTTTTTTCTTAAGATAAGGGTTGTGCCATGTAGCCCAGGCTAGCCTTGAACTCAGTCCTCCTGCCTCAGCCTCACCATCGCTGGGATTACAGTATGTGCCACTACACCCAGCTCATACCACCATTTTACCATGGATTTAGCAATCCTAGTTACTCTTTTGAAGTCATTTGTTTTTGGTACAATATTTTGTATTTATTCTATGAGAATTTCAAACACGTATTACAATGCATTTTTATTATATCTGCTCCCCATTCCCCAACCCCCAAATCCCCCGAGCTCCCCAATATGGCCCCCTTTTGATTTCAAGCTCTCTCCTTTTTTCTTTTTCTTTTTCTTTTTCTTTTTCTTTTTTTAATATATAAAACCTAATGAGTCCCATTAGTGCAGCCCATACATATCTGGGTGTGGGGCCATCCACTGGAGCATGGGCAACCTATCAATGGCCACATCCCCAAAGAAAATGACTATTCCTCCCCCAACATCCATCAACCACCAATAGACCCTCAGCTAGGGGTTGGGCCTCATGAGCCCTTCCCTCATCCATGTTGGAATACTGACTGACTTGATCTTGTACAGGTAATCATAGCTGCCATGAGTTCATGAATGCAACAGTCATGTCATGTCCAGAAGACAGCATTTCACAAGCACTCCTCCCGATCCTCCAGCTCTTACATTCTTTCCAACCCCTCTTCCAGGATGTTCCCAGAGCCTTGGGTCCCATTTAGGGCTTAGTACTCATAGTGACTCTCAACACTTTGAACAGTTATGTCTCTGCACTGACCGCTGTCCACTGCAAAAAGAAGTTTCTCCGACCAGGGTTGAGAGCAGCACTAATCTATTGCTATTAAATAGTGTTTAGAAGGCAGTTTGACAATTTGACTATTTAGCAAAACAATAGTAGGTTCCCTCCTAGTGCTTGTGACCTCCCCAGACATGGAGTTTTGACTAGAGTTACAGTACTAGGCATAAATTCTTCTCTGTGGAGTAAGTCTCAAATCCAAGCAGAAATCAGTTGGTTATCCCCACAACAGTTACACGACTATTAAACCACTGGTCACATCTTCCCTGCAGGTCAGTGCTGTAGCATGTGGGATCCAGCACTGGGTAAGTCTATCGTCTTTTCTACCCCCGCAGCCTGTATAGCACCTTCTGGCACTAGAGAAGAAATTCAGCAGGGAGAGTTTCCTGGTCAGTTCAAGACTTATTTATGTCCTACAACCAAAATATGTGATATATTCAGTAATAGAGTCTCATCATCTAGTTTGTGGTGGGAATCAAGATCAATGGCAATAGTCTCCATTATTTTGGGGTCCTCTGGGGCCTCCATGACAATAGCTTGTAAGGGGGTTATCCCATGCCTGGTCCTGAGATTTTCATTTAATAATCCATATCTTCTGGGAGCTGCATTCTGTTCACACTCATTTTTCTTTAAAGACGGGGACTACCTATAGCCCCAGCTGGCCTGGAACTCATTATGTAGACCAGACTGGCCTCCATCTCACAGAGATCCACCTGTCTCTGCCTCCTCATTTCTGGTATTAAAGGCATGCACTACCATGTCCACCTCTTCAAACTCCTTTTTAAAATTAGATTTTAAATATTAGTTTATAACATAGTGGGTTTCTAGAAGGCATTTTCATACATCCTTAGTATTAGTTAACCCACCCTCCTAGCCACTTCATCCCCATTCCTTGTCCCCATTCCCACTTAAACCTTTAATCTGTCTTAGGGCAACTGTGCACTTGGGAGTACTCAAAATCTGATTCATATCCTTACCATGGTTTTTACTTCCTAGTGATTGGCACCCAGAGAAATTCTGAGCCCAACTCTTTACTTCCTCATCTGGAAGAGTTACAAGCCTGTTAGATCTGGCAGGGGACGTTGGAGGATTAAATCAAAGTTGTGCATGGCAAATGTGTGGCTCATGGTAAATGTTCAATCATAGCCCTCTTCCTGGTATATTAAATAGGGCATAACATGTTCTTTCATTACGGCTTACAAAGTATTTGTTGTCCATCATAGATTTCTGTAGAATTGCCATAGAAGTGCATGCTTTCAGAGCACTGGGGCTAATTTGGTTAATACCTGCTTCATGTCTCAAGAAACCAAATGGGATGAAGGACCCACCAGACCCTAAGCACCGGACCTTCTTGGGATATCTGCTTGAGGCTGGTGCCTGTGCAGGTTTATAACTGCCACAGTGGCTCTGCTTTTTCATATATAAATATATATAATTTTTTAAAAATGTATGTATATTAAGTGTATTGCTTGCATATGTGTTAGTGCACCCAGAGTGCAGTGCCTAGTGAGAACAGAAAAGGGCATTATATTCCCTGGAACTGGAGTTATAAATGGTTGTGAGCTGCCATGCCAGATTTGAAGCCAGATCCTCTGCAAGAACAGCCAATGCTCTTAACCACTGAACCATCTCTCCAGTACTTTATTTTTAATTTTAAAAAAATATTATTTTGGGGGCTGGAGAGGTGGGTCAGTGGTTAAGAACACTGACTGCTCTTGCAGAAGACCTAGGTTCAAAATCCAAGCACCCACATGGCAGCTAACAACTGTCCATAACTCTGGTTCCAGAGGATCTGACAGCCTCTTCTGTCCTCCGCAGGTATTGCATGACACAAGTGCACTTACCTACATGCAGGTGTAACACTCATACACATGAAATAAAACATTTTTTAAAATGTTATTTTATGTTTATTATTCTGTATATGTGATGCATCTATGACAGCCACATGCAAATCACTCTGTGTGTGTGTGCGTGCGTGTGTGTGTGTGTGTGTGTGTGTGTGTGTGTGTGTATGTGTAGATTGTGGAGTTAGTTCTCTCCTTCCACCTTCCAGAGATTGAACTCAGGTCATCAGGACTGTGTGGCAAGCACCTTTACTTACTGAGCCATCTTGCTGGCAAAAGGTATTGTTTCCATCTCTCCCTTTAAAAAATTTTAGGTCAGCATACAAAATACAAAGTAATGAATATCATCATGGCATCTTCACATCATGTGTTACATGTCATAATACATGTGTCATTATGATTTGACCCCATTTATTTCCCTCCCCCATGTCTTCTGCCCACCCCTGTGACTTGTTCCTTTCCTATCCCCAGATAGTTCCCTCTTGTTTTTTTAACATTATTTATTTTGTGTGAGCATGTGTATGTGCACATGCATGTGGAGATCAGAAGACAACCTTCAGGAGTCAGTCCTCTCCTTCCATCATGTGGGTTCTGGGAATCAAACTAAGGTTGTCAGGCTTGGCAACAAGTGCCTTTGCCTGCTGAGCCATCTTGCCAGCCCTGTCTTTTGCTTTCTTATATGTATTCACATTATCCTTTCTTCCCTGTCCCCTGTTAGAGCTCTTCCTCCCATCTCATGGTCCCCTTTCAAGTTTGGTGGGTTGAATGAGAAACATCCTCTATAGGCTCCAAGTATTTGAACACTTGGTACCCAGTTGGTGGCACTGTTGGGGGAGGGTCATGAAACTTTTAGGAAATGTAGCCATGCTGGAGGAAGCATGTCACTGCGGGGCAAGCTTTAAGAGTTCATAGCCTTGCTTCATTTCCAGTTTTTCTCTATTTCCTGTCCATGCTTGAAGACATGGTCTCCCAGTTTCCTGCTCTGACTCCCTCCTACCACGCTTCCTCCACCAATATTGACTCTCCCTCTGGAACCATAAGCCCAAATAAACTCTTCTATAAGTTGCCTTGGTCATGGTGTTTTATCACAGCAACAGACATGTAATTTATATAATGATTTCCAGTTCCATCCATTTTGTTGCAAATGTCACGATTTCATTCTTGTCTTTAGCTCTATAACATTCCATTGTGTGTGTGCTACATTTTCTTTATCCTTTCATCTGTTGCTAGACATCTAGGCTGGTTCTATCACCTGGCCATTGTGAATAGTGCAGCAATAAGGATGGACATGTAAATATCCCTGTGGTATGCTGACTTAAGAGTCCTTAAGGTATATTTCCAGAGTGATTTGGCTAGTTTTTTTATTTTTTTTAGAAAACTCTATATTGATTTCCATAATGGCTGTACCAGTTTACACTTTTGTAAGCTATGAATAAAGGTTCCTCTTTCCCCACATCCTCACTAGTTTTTGTTGTAATTTGTTTTCTTGATGATAGCCATTCTGACTGACTGGGGTGAAATGGAATCTCAAGGTAGTTTTAATTAGCATTTCCCTAATGACTAATTGTGGTGGTTAATCTTGACAACTTGATGGGATTTAGTATCACCATGGAAAGCAAATCTTTGGGCATGTCTGTGAGGGATTATATAAATTAAAGTGTTAACTCTTCTTTAAATGTTTGGTAGAATTTTCACCCCTCCAAGGCTCAGAGACTTTTATGGAAGAGGTTGGCTGAAAAAATGTAAGAGCTGGAGGAAGGGGTGGAGTGTTAACTGGAAGTGTACTCCAACTATGCCAGCAAGTAGTCACACTTCTTTCCCACATTCATCAAGGAGTCGAGGGGGGAGTCAGTTACCCCTCCCACCCAATCAGTTGACCTTAGCTGCATGTGGGGGAGGGGCTACAGATATATAAGCCAAGAATGCCAGGAGGCACCTCTCCCACTATTTTCTATGGTTGTTGGGAAGTCACAAGCTCTGTATTTGAGTGTGGACTTTCCAGTGCAGCCATTAAATGGGGGGTGCCCACTCCTCTGTAAATAAACCCCCATCCTATGCTCTGTTAAAAAACTAAACGAAAACAATAGGTGTTTGGCTAGATAGATGAGAGGGATCTGACTAGACCACAAGTGGATGGACTTGTACTGGGGACACTGACTTGACACAGTGGGCCTTAACACCCAGGACAGAGTATATGGGCTCCAGTGGAGAGGGGCAGTATGGGAGGGTTCTGGTGAGGATGGGGCTATAAAGATGATTCAGATTGAGATATTCTGTATGAAATACAACAAAACTTAATAAAAACAAAATTTTTTTAAATGTTTGGTAGAATTTAGCAGTGAATCTGTCTGATCTTGGGCTTTTTGTTCTAAGACTGCTTGAATATCAATGATTGTTA
This sequence comes from Nannospalax galili, assembly GCF_000622305.1. Taxonomy (NCBI): domain Eukaryota; kingdom Metazoa; phylum Chordata; class Mammalia; order Rodentia; family Spalacidae; genus Nannospalax; species Nannospalax galili. The sequence goes on from NW_008358490.1 coordinate 1,860,037, forward strand.
TGGAACTGTTTAAGTTGTTTATATCTTCTTGATTTAATTTTGGTTAGTCATATATGTCTAGGAACTTATCAATTTCTTCTAGATTTTCTAATGTTTTCTTGTTATCTACATTTTTATAGTATTCTCTAACAATTCTCTGTATTTTATTGAAATTTGTAATAATCTTTCCTTTTTCATCTCTAATTTTATTAATTTGGGCCTTTTTTTGTTAGTTTACCTGAGAGTTTGTCAATTTATTTTTTTCAAAGAACCATTCATTGACTTACTGTTTCTATGTGGTGTCCTTTAGCCTCCTGATCTTTTTATTTCTTACTATCTACTTTGGGGTTTTGAATTTTTCTTGTTTTTGAAATTTGTAATAATCTTTCCTTTTTCATCTCTAATTTTATTAATTTGGGTCTTTTTTTGTTAGTTTACCTGAGAGTTTGTCAATTTATTTTTTTCAAAGAACCATTCATTGACTTACTGATTCTATGTGGTGTCCTTTAGCCTCCTGATCTTTTTATTTCTTACTATCTACTTTGGGGTTTTGAATTTTTCTTGTTTTCTAGGACCTTGAGGTGCATCATTAGGTTATTTGAGATCTTTTGCCATTTGTTTTGAGACAGGATCTTGTTATGTCTCTGGCCTTGAACTTGCTAGCCTCGAACTCACAGAGATCTTCCAGCCTCTACCTCCCAAGAGTTCTGGGATAAAAGATGTACGCCCCCATGCCTGCCATCTATCTGAATTTTAATGTAAGACAGCTATAAACTTCAACTGCCTATACTGTGCCCCAAAAGTTCTTTGTTCTGAAAGCTATGTGTTAATTTTTATGGAGTCTAGGAATTTTTTTTTTTTTTGATCTTTTTGAGACAAGGTCTCCTTGTAGCCCCAGCTGTCCTGGAACTCACTGTGTAGACCAGGCTGGCCTTGAACTCACAAAGATCCGCCTGCCTCTGCCTAGGGAATTTTTAAATTTCATCTTTGGTTTTTCAATGTTGCACTAATATTCAAGAGTATATTGTCTCCAAGAGTATTCAGTCGCCATAATTTGTCATTTATGTAATTTTTCTTGCTATTGATATCTAGTTTTATTACATTGTGCTCTCATATGAGAAATGATTTTTATATTTATTAAGGCTTAAGTTATGACCTGAAATGGGGTCTGTTTTAGAGACAGTTCCATGGCTGCTGAGAAGAATGTGTATTTTGTGGGATGGAACAGTCTGTATATACCTGTTAAGTCCATTCAATTTATGGTGGGGTTTAACTTTGAGGTTTCTTTGTTGGTTTTTGGTTGGGATTACCTATCTAGAGGTGAGAATAGGGCATTGAAACCTCCCACTCTTGTATCAGGACCTACCTGGCCTTTTATGTCCATTAGCATTTGTTTTACAAAATTGAGAGCCCCAAAGTTAGATGTACCAATATTTACAATTAATAGAGCTTTTTGATGGATTGTTGCCTTTATTACTATGACATGACCTTAACTCTTTTAATTTTGATTTGAATTTTCCTTTTCCGGATATCAGAATAGCCACACCAGCTTGTTTTCAGATTCTGTTCACTTGACAGATTGTTTTCCACTCTGTCATTCTGTGGGTGTCCTTGCCAGTCACAAGTATAGGATACAACTATAAAACTGAGATCAGTATAGGCAGAAGATCAATATTCAAGACCTCCTGGGCATTGATCACTCCTTTGGAGGGATGCAGCTGTTGATATCAAGTGCCTCCTTGGAACTTAAGAGTTCTTGGGCTCTAAAGGTCATGAAAGGCTAATAGATGGCTCTAGAATTTAGCCCACCACTGGCCTCAGGCTCAGAGCTGTCACACTCTAGAGTTATTCTCAGATGATGACATCTGCTCCTGGCCCTTGAGAGTGGGACTAGCTTTCCCTAAGTATTTCTCTGACTAAGTCAAGCCTCCTGCCACCTACACCTTTCAACTTGTCAGTTTCTGGCTCCTTTGCACTCCGAAGCTGCCTCTGTGTTTTCCCTCACCCAAGGGCTATAAGAGAGTATACAACACATGGACCACAGAAAGAGATTAATACTGAGGATGAAGGGTACTGAAGTTCAGTTCACAATCAGTTTCCTGGAGGCTTAGTCATCCTCAGCTACCACCTTTGGAAGGTAGTGTCTCTCCCAAATGAGTCCTACTGCACAGCCACCTAATTATCCTCAGTTCCTATTTGCTATGGTTTGCTATGGTTTCCACATCCTTCAACAAGCTGACTAAGGCCTCTGGACCTACATCAGTGATTATGTTCTTAAAAAGTTGTACTTGGGTTGTTTGAAATTATTTGTTAGCACTAATCTCACCATGTTGCATGATTTTATGCATGTCCACATTTCCAATTACAGAGCAAAAAGCCATCCAATGATTGGGAAGAACTAAATAAACAATGATGAAATATTCACTTATGAATAAAAGAAGATTTTTTTTCCTAAGGGCACAATACAAATTATATATATATAAAATCAAGAGTAGCACTTCATTTTTTAAAAGATGGCTATTAGTAGAAATGATTTAAAATACATTTAATATAGGTCCTTTTCTGTTTCCCTATACCTAAATTTTTCTATAATGTGCCTTTACTTATTTGAAGTGAAAGTAAAAGGGGGGAAGGGAGGTTTAGTGAATGAAGAGCTTTAAGTGGAGTCACTATTAAAATGAAGCAGCAGATTTATTGTAAAATCTATTAGGAACTAGAGAGTCCCTTAGTCTGGCAGTAATATGGCCCTATATCCATTTCTTTTTCTGGTAGTCACGTTTATACCCAACTTTTAGTCCAATGAAATGTTCCTTTAAAAAAAAATCTAGAATTCCAAGATTTCTCTCTCAATTATATACTCATATGGATGGTTTAGAAAGACAGATGACATTTCATTTTCTTAGATTTGGCTCACTGTCCAAACTTGTCAGGATTCTGTTAGGTATCATTTCTGTCTTCTCACACAAGAGTTACTTTTTTGGGGGACAAAAATCATTTGCCAAGTTTCCTAAACTGTTATCAATCTCTCCAACCAAGATCTATCAGGATCTATGAAAATGTTAGGTAAAGTAAGATGAGAACAGAGTCAGAAAATTCAGATTAACACAGATCCACCAATGAGCAGTCACTGAAAATAGCTCTAGAAGGGTTAGAAACCCACTGGCCAACTCCTAAACCAACCAACCCCATCTGTCAGTCATTCATAAAGACTTGTTTTTTTGTTTTTTTTTTGTCTTTTTGAGACAGAGTCTTCTTATAACCTTAGCTGGCCTGGAACTCACTATGTAGACCAAGCTGGCCTTGATTCAAAGATTTGCCTGCATCTGCCTCCTGAGTGCTGAGATCAAAGGCATGGGCCACCACACCAGCATTATTCATAAAGATTTTATGGGGGCTTTTTGGAACCCACTTAGAAGCATTCCTGGGTAAGCATGTGCCCGTATTCTCATACAGCTCAGGGATTTTCTTATTTTTGAACAACAGAAGCCTGTTTTCTCTTATTCTATGGAAAATAGCTTAAAATCTGCAGTAAAGATAAGATTCAGCAAATTTAAGACTAACATGTGTTATCTCATTGATCAAACTAGAAAGCTTGTTGCACTTAAATTGTCTTAGACCTACATTAGGCTACATGGTAGAAATTCCACTGTGGTTTAGAGGAAATTGTAATACATTGAAAGATATTTTAAAAGATCCTTGTCTAGAAAGTAAAAGGATAAATATTAGAGTGCTTTTTTGTAGATAAAGTGGTATGTTAAAAGCTCCAATTCACTAGTATTCAGCTGTGACTTGAAAAGCCCCTTAGACCTCTCAGAGCAAGTTCTTTTAAATTTGAAAATGGAGGTGTCACCTAGCCTTACAGTCATAATGTATACCAGGAGGCAATTCCTGCAAACATGGAATTTAACTGTAAACATGTGCTGAAATGCTTCCTGTGCACACTGAGGGCTTTAGACCCTGGGAACTGCACTAATTTGAAGTGTTAACATAAAGCTCCTGGCCCAACCCACAAAATGATGGCCATGGTATTTGAAACCCTCAACTCCAAGGCCTGTACTCTGAATCACTACATCTATAGAGTAGAGATATATGTTTTGCCTCCCAACATCCATTCTGCTACCTTTTGATAACAGCCACAGTCACTCAAATCTTTATGGAGGACTCTCCCTGTGTTGAATTTTGGTAAGCACATTTCACTAGCAATGTTGTTGGTGCATAATAAAAGCAAAGCCATACTGGATTTCCCTCACATCATCTGGAGAAGGGCCCAAACTGGCGAGGATTCATTCTTTCATTGGTGCCACAGAAGACCGTTAGTCCTGCTGCCTTGATCCTCAAAGACACTACCTCACTCAGCTCGTTTGGTTCCTAAGGTAGCCATGGATAGTTTCTTTTTCTCAAATCTGAAGAACTCTGGTAGTGTATCAAAACTATTACGCACTATACTGTATGCCACACCTTTGATCCCATCACCTGGGAGGCAAAGGGGGGCATATCTCTGAGTTGCAAGCCAGCCTGGGCTACATACTGAGACCTTGTCTCAAAAATAAAACAAACGAAGGGGGCTAGAAAGATGGCTCATCAGTTAAGAGTGCTGGCTACTCTTAACCTGGACTCCATTTCCAGCACCCACATGGCAGCTAACAACTATCTGTAAATTCAGTTCCAGATGATCCTCTCCTGGCCTCTGCGGGCATTGGACAACACAGGTGCACCTGTATGCACACAGTCAAAACACTCATATACATAAAATAAAAACAAAATACAAAATAAAAAGTAAATAAACCGAAACAAAAGACTATTATATATTGTTGGGGCAAGCAAGATGGCTCAGAGGTAAAGGGGCTTGCTGCCAAGCATAACAAGCCTAATAACTTGATTAGTTGGCCTCAATCTCATATAGATCCACCTGCCACTGTCTCCTGAGTGCTGGTATCAAAGGCATGCGCCACCAGACCTGGCTTAAGCTTGAGAACTTGAGCTCAATCCCTGGGACCCACACAGTAGAAAGAAATAATTGACTCCCAGAAATTGTCCTCTGACCTCCACATACATCCCATGACACATGTGTATCCATACACAAATAAATGTAATTTTAAAAATTATTTTTAAAAACCTTATACACTGTAATGTCCATTATGTGTAAGAACTGGAGGGCAATGGCAGACTCTAAACCTCGTTTTCTCATCTGTAAATGAAGATAAGATGCTCACACTGCACACATTTGTGAAGATTGAGATGCATGTAAAGTACTTAGCACAGCATTTGGTACCAATAAAATACCTAGTGAGAGCTACTAGAGACTAGGGGATTGGGTTTTTTTTTATAATTTTTTTAAGCAAAAGAGTACTTGAACAATTATTCCCATTAGGTGAGCCAAGCCTGTAAAGTGGAAATAATTATGGTCATAGAATTCATTTTTCCATAGGTAGGAACAAGTTCTGATAACGATTATACAGGTTGCCCACATCTGTTACATAATTGGACTCCATCCTGAGCTTACCAAGGAAGCATTTGTCCAGGGGCATATTATTCCTCCCACTCCAAATTGTTAAGACTGAAGAATGACTGTTTAATAAAAGAACATCTCAGCACTCATATAGTGAACTTGGTCCTGACACTCCTAAAACTTAAGGGGGTGGATGATCCAAGTGAACTGACAGTCAAAGTTCTCTGGCAAGGACAGTTATAAAATCATGCTAGCACGTTGCTCAAGATCTGTGACTGCTGATGTGTTCCTGCTTAGCAAGCTAGACTGAGATCACTACACTCCTTCATTTTCATACATTCCTCCACTAACCCCTCCACAATAACTGGTATTTCATCCTTGCTTGAACAGTATATGCAAAGCTTACTGACAGAGCAGTCATGTGGCAAATATTTAACAAAACAGCCACAACAAAAGTGCCAAGGCAGATACCCACCGCGCCTCTGTGTATTTCACCCCGTGGTAGCACCAGGTAAACTTGGCTGTGCTTTGGCACTGCCAGCTGAACCAAAGGTGCCAGCTTGAAGATATCCCTTGTGGGTTCACTGGCAGGTGTGGGGGTTGGGGAAAGGGAGGAAACCTTGTCTTTGCAGCAGTGATGTACAGGAGCCTGGAGCAAAAGAGCCAGCCAGTATGGAGGACTCTGGAAAGCTAGATTTAAATGTAAAAAAGTTGCAAGTGTAGGATGGGGAAAGACTAAAACTTTGTGAAGGAAATTAGAGATCAGCGAGAGCTCATGGTTTTTAATGTGTAGATACATGTTTCCAAATCTGTCCTTTGAAAGGACACAGCAGCAGGGACAGCACAGGTAACCATGAGCCTAACCCAGCACCTCTTTTGGTTCCAAACCCCATTCTTCCCTAAAGTAACCAGAACCATTTGGGGGAAATGGTGGTTCCCAGGACTGGGGGAGGGAGCATTCAAGATGACATCAATGGAAGAAGCATTCCTAGAACCATGGGGACCTGTCAAAGGACACTAGAGTTTGCTTGAAAGTATCCCCACCAAGTGAAACCCAGCACTGCAGCAACAAAATAAATCACGATAACAGAAATATAAAACAGGAATCAGTGTGCCCTAATGGTAGAAACAAGTGAGAAGATGAAACTTTCTTACAGTTAGAATGGTGATCAAATGGAGAAGCAATGATAGAATTATCATTTGCCAAGAACTGATTCAAATAAGATTCATTAATGGATGTTAACACTAGGGGATAAATTTTGAGAAAGAACAGACTATTGCCATAGTCTCAAGTATCCCTCCAACCGAAATGCCTACTCTTCTTAATTACCTGCAGTATTGCGTATTTCACAATGGATGCCCCAATACAGGGGCGGGGGTATGTCGGGGGAAAGAGGAGGAGAAGATAATTATTCTCAGTATAAAAACTTTGAAAGCTAGACATGGTGGCACACACCTGCAGTTCCAGCACTTGGGAGGCAGAGGAAAGAGGACCTCTGAATTCAAGGTCAGCCTGGTTTACACATCAAGTTCCAGGCCAGTTGGGGCAATATAGAGACCATGGTTGTTTTTTGTTTTGTTTTGTTTTGTTTTGTTTGTTTGTTTGTTTGTTTGAAAAAAAATACCTTGAAGACATTATGACCAGTTGTTAAAAATTTGTATTATCAGTGATGTGTAAAATTGATCCATGACCCGCCTGAAACGATGTAGAGAACAGCATCATTTTTCTGGTGTTACTGCCCCAAATTCATAAATTGAACCTAATCACTAGGAAATAGAGAAACCCAAAGTGAGGGTCATTTTACAAATTGGCTTGCTTTCTTCAAAAAATGCCCAGCTCTTGAAAGAAAAGCCAAGGAACTGTTCCAGTTTGAGGAAGACAAAAGGGAAAAATAGAATTAAGTGCATGCATAACTTCAGGCTGGCTCCTGGGTCAAAAAGAATTAGTAAAAGGACATTTTAAAGATAAATAGCAACATTTGAATGAGGCTTGTGGATTAAATGGTAGAATTTTATCAGTGGTTTCCTGATTTTGATGGAAGTGATTTGGTTATAAGGAAAGTCCTGTTTTTCAAAAATATACACCGAAAGGTCAGTGTGGTGGCACATGCCTGTAAGCCCAGCACTGAAGGCAGGAATTCAAAGTCATACTTGACTACATACTATGTTCAAGGTCAGACTGGACTACACAAGACCCTGTCTTAAGAAAAGCAAAATACTGGGCGTGGTGACGCACACCTTTAATCCCAGCACTTGGGAGGCAGAGGCAGGTGGATCTTTGTGAGTTCAAGGCCAGCCTGGTTTACATAGTGAGTTCCAGGATAGCTGGGGCTACAAGGAGACCCTGTCTCAAAAAGACAAAAAA
>NW_008358490.1:1867862-1888216 GCF_000622305.1 Nannospalax galili
AGCACTAATGTAACATCATAACTTCAATTTAGCACCACACTATTCAATAAATGTGTAAATCCATAAATAAAAAATATGGCAAAGTATTAACCTGTACAAAGTATGGCTGTATAAGATCTTGTACAGCAAAGTATGGCTGTACAAGATCTTATAAATTATCCTTTCAGGGGCTGGAGAGATAGCTCAGTGGTTAAGAGCACTGGCTGTTCTTGCAGAGGACCTGGACTCCATTCTCACCACCCACATGGTGGCTCACAACTGTCCTAATTCCAGTTCCAGGGGATCTGACGCCCTCTTCTGGCCTCCATGGGCATTGCATGCACCTGGTACACTCACTAACGAGCAAAACACTCATATATATAAAATATATTTATTTTTTTAAAAACCTATTCTTGGGGTTTCAGAGATGGTTCAGTGGTTAAGGGCATTGGCTATTCTTGCAGAAGACCTGGGGTTCAACTCCCAGCACCCATGCACCCACGTGATGGCTAACAATCATCCATAACTCCAGTTCCAGGGGATTTGAAGCCCAGCCACTGCCCTCCACAGGCACTTCACAACATGGGTGCACTTACACACATACAGGCAATACACTCATACACAAAAATAAAAATAAAAACCTATTCTTTCCAGTTCTTTGTAGATTTGAATTATTTCAAAATAAAAAATTTAAAATCAGTACATGATCTGTCAGCTAAAACTCACATATGTAGACCAGGCTGGCCTGAACTCACAGAGATCTGCCTGCCTCTGCCTCCCAAGTGCTGGGACTAAAGGCGTGTACCACCATGCCTAGCTTATATATACTACCAGAAAAATCTATACTTGACGATTTCATTATTTTTAAGTAAATGAATTCAAAAGAATAAATGAAATTGTGAAAACTTTTCTATTTTTTTCACTCTTTTTACTTTGTGTGTTGCCTGCATGTCTGTAAGTGCACCTGTGTCATGCAATGCCCACAGAGGTCAGAAGAAGGCATCAGAGCCCCTGGAGTTACAGATGGTTGTTGGCCCCCATGTGGGTGCTGGGAACCCAGGTCCTCTGCAAGAACAGCCAGTGCTTTTAACTGATGAGGCATCTCTTCAGCCTGAAAGCAGCTTTTCTTAATGAGTAACATAGCCGTACAATTCTGCTTCACAGTTAAAATGCACAATACTATGGATCTAACATTTAATAAATCTTCTAGTACTTTAGTCCCTTTAAAAAATCAAATGAGGATATTAAAAACCTTAGTTGAACTCTGCACATTTGAAGGTATGTTTTCTCCTATGACTGAAAGCATGCACACAATCTCTTTACACATTTAGGTGGGGATTTTCCCCCTAGTACTGGAGCTTGAACTGAGGGCATTCTACAGGCTAGACCCAGCCCTGTTCTTTGATATTTAAAATAAAAGTTGAGGAGTTGGGGATTTAGCTCAGTGGTAGAGCGCTTGCCTAGCAAGGGAGAGGCCCTGGGTTTGGTCCTCAGCGGGTGGGGGGAGGAGATAAAATAACAAAAAAATATTTAGGGCTGGAGAGATGGCTCAGCGGTTAGGAATGCTGGGCGTTCTTGCAGAAGACCCAGGTTCGAATCCCAGCACCCACATGGCAGCTAACAACTGTCCGTAACTCCAGTTCCAGGGGATCCGATAGCCTCTTCTGACCTCCACGGGCATTGCACGACATGGGTGCACTTACCTACATGCAGGCAATACACATGTACACATAAAATAAAAATAAATTGTTTTTAAAAAATTAAAGTTGATTAGACCATGAGCTATAGAAGAAGTTGAAAATTATTGCACCTTTATATTTTTGGCATACATTCCACTACTTTTAGTGATAGTTTATTAAAATGATTTTTTAATATGTATGTGTGTGGTGTGTGTATGCATGCATATGGAAGCCCGAAGTTGACACTGGGTATCTTCCTCAATCACTCTCTTCCTTATATTGAGGTAGGGTCTCTGGACAAATGCAGAGCTTGCTGTTTCGGCTAATCTAGCTAGCCAGCTTACTTTGGAGCCCCATCTGTTTTCCCCCCACTGGAATTACAGGTGGGCCACCATACCTACCTGGCTTTTATGTGAATTATGGGGATCTGAACTCTGATCCTCATACTTGCACAGCAAGCGTTTTACCCACTGAGCCATCTCCCCAGCTGCAAATTATTTAAAATATTTTATTACACTTATTTTATTGGGTGGAGATCTGAGGACAGTCCAAGAGTCAGTTCTCTCTTTCCACCACGTGGGTCCCAGGGATTGAGCTCAGTTATCAGGCTTGGTGGCAAGTGCGTTTACCCACTGAGCAATCTCACTAATACCACCAAATTATTTTTAATACAAAAATACTACCTGTGAGGCAGGCATGGTGGCATATGCTTTTAATCCCAGCACTTGGGAGGCAAAGGCAGGCAGATCTCTGTGAGTTCAAGACCAACCTGGTCTACATAGTGAGTTCCAGGACAGCTGGGGCTACAGAAAAACCCTGTCTCAAAAAGACAAAAAAAAAACCAAAAAAACAAAACAAAACGAAACGAAACCTACGGTAAAAACATGTCTTTAAAGGCAAGGTCTTCTATTTGTCATCTAGAGTCAAGTGGTAATGTCATATTGGGTCAAGACCACATGGCATTTCTCAAACAGTTTACATTTCTTTTGTTTTTAGAGACAAGGTCTCGTGAATCCCAGTTTGGTCTTTGAAGATCACCTTGAACTTCTGATCTTCCTGTCTCCACCTCCTAAATGCTGGGATCACAGGAGTGTGCTCAACTTATGCAGGGCTGGAACTGAATTCGGTGCTAGACAAGCACAGTACCAACTGAGCCTCATCCCTAGCCCTCTTTTGTTTTGTTTTTTTCAAGACAGGCTCTCCCTGTGCAATCAGGGTGACCTCAGTCTCACTACATAAACTCAGGCTAACCCTGAACTTTAATCTCTCTGCCTCAGTTTGCTTCAGTGCTAGGATTACCAGGCCAAACTGACTTTTACATTTCTAATAGGCCTGGGAGACGGATCTAAAGAGGAACAATTCCAAAAATACTTAAACCAAGGGTGGTGACAGCACCCCTGAAATAAGGTTTCCCACGGTGACTGGAGATGCATCTTAGGAGCAGGGCTCTGGCTTAGCATGTGTGAGGTCTAGGTTCAATCCAAGGGAAATACATATGATGAACTGAATATTAAATGATAACATCTGAAAGAAGGAAGACTTCAAGAATTCTCTGTACATTCTCTACTTGAGTCTACCACTCAGCATTAAAATGGGAGGACTCATGAAGCTCATGAACAATTTCGCACAAAAGACACATGCACTTCTGATTTCTCTGAACTGTAGTGGCTATTAAAATCTGTCCTAGTTTCGGGTTTTGTTTTGGTTTGGTTTTTTGCTATGATAAATCATTCTGTCCAAAAGCTAACTTGAGGAGGAAAGGGTTTATTTCATCTTACTCTCCCAAGTGACAGTCCATCACTGAGGGAAGCCAAGGCAGGATCTAAAGCAGGGCAGAAACCAGAGGCAGGAGCTGAAGCACAGACTATAGAAGAACGCTGCTTACTGGCTTGCTCCTCTGGCCTGTGCTCAGCCTGCTTTCTTATACAACCAGGACCACCTGCCTGGGGTGGCACCACCCACAGTGGGCTGGGCCCTCCCACATTATTCAACAATCAAGACAATGCCTCACAGACATGTCCACAGGCCAATCCAATAGAGGAAATTCCCTAATTGAGGTTCCCTCTTCCCAGGTATGTCCAGTTGACAACTGAAGCTATCCAGCACAATTGACCCCTTGTCAACTTGACACAAAACACCCCTATTAATCATAACCTTTCCATTTCTTGTCCCCAAGATCTCATGTTAATATCACAGCATAAAACACAGTCCAACTTTTAAAAGTTCCAGTCTTTAAAAACTCAAACACTTTAAAAATTCAAAGTCTCTTTTTTTAAAAATCACTTTACTTGGGACTGGAGTTAAGAGCACTGGCTGCTCTTGCAGCAGACCTGGGTTTGGTTCCCAACACCCATATAATGGCTAACAACTGTCCAGAACTCCAGTTTCAAGGGATCTGATGCCTTCTTCTGGCCTCGATGGGCACTGCATGACATGGGTGCACTTACATACCAGGCAATACACTCATACACATAAAAATAATTTTTAAAAAATCTCTTAACTGTGGGTTCCTGTAAAATCTCAAACAAGTTACATACTGTCTTATTTCAAGAGGGAAGAACCAGTGCACATTTAAGCAAAACCAAAGTCCAGCAGTGTAGACATCTGGGATTCACTCATGATCTTCTTGGCTCCAAAGGGCTTGGGAAGTTCCACTTCTCTGGTTCTGCCATCCACAGCACACACAGCTTGTCTCATAGGCTCCACTCCACACCTGCCACTACTGTTGGTCGTCACATACTCCTGGCATCTCTACTCTATATCCTGATATTTTCAGTGAAACTGAGGCTGCACTAATGGCCTTTCCTCGCCTTACACAGTGCCAGGCCTCAGATTTTCCCCCATGACTATGTCATCAAAACCAGATCCAGCTAGGAGACTCTCACACATTAGCAAGTCCAGCTTCTAGCCTGAGATGCTGTCTTGGCCCCCTATGAACCACACCTTCTGTGTGCTGACCATGAGGAAATACTTCCCAGATTTCACCTCAATGATACTGATCTCGTTAATCACAGCTGATAGTTCAGTCCCAGCTAACTAGCATCCAGTAAAGCACAAAAGGTTTCATTTCCCCAAATTCTTAATTCGAAATATATTATACCAACAGCTTGGATGGAGTCTTTGAGGGACTCAGACTTCCTTGTGAAGCTTCACAAGTCAGGCCTCCACCATCTCCATTTCTCTCAGCACTATCTTCCAAGTTCCCACAATGACAGCTCATTAAATTCAGAGATCTCAGCAGCTTTTAATGCCCCAAGTTCAAAACACTTCCAAAATCCTCCCCAAAACAATCAGGTCCTTCACAACAATACTCCGTGATCCTGGTACCAATTTTTGTCCTAGCTTGCTTTTATTATTATTATGTGTATGAGTGTACTACATGCATGTGTGTAAGTGTACCTGTGTTGTGCAGAGCCCACTGAGGCCAGAAGATGACATCAGATCCCCTGGAACAGAAGTTATGGACAGTTGTTAGCCACCATGTGGGTGCTGGGAATCCAACCTGGGTCTTTTGCAAGAGCAGTCAGTGCTCTTAACCACTGAGTCAACTCTCCAGCAACTCCTGCCAATCCCCCCGGCCACAGTTTGCTTTCAATTGCTGTGATGAAACACTAACCAAAGCCAACCTGAGAAGAAAAGGTGTTCTCTCTCTCTTCCTTCCTCCCTCCTTCTCTCTTCTTTCATTTTTCATTTGAGACAAGGTCCCACGTTCACCTTGAACTTGTGATCCTCCTATACCAGCTTCCAAGCAGCTGGGATTACAGGACTGTGCCACCAGGTCCAGCTGAATTCTCCTATTTCTATCCCACCCTCTCCAGTCACATATTGACTTCTAGAGCTAAAATTGACAGAGGCTTGAGCAAAGAAAAACATCCAGAAAAGAGAGCCATATGGGGCTGGGAATATAGCTCAGTGGTCCAATTCCCAGAAGGGGGTTGCGGGGGGGGGTGGGGACAGAGACAGAGAGACTGTGTACATGGGGTGGTAGAGAATGGGGACTGGCAAAGGGAAGGGAAAACAGATACCTTCACCTCCTCACCTCTAGCAAAGTCCTGTTTGGTGATTTGGGGTTATTTTCTCAAAAATGCAATTGAAATGGTTAAAGCGTCAATAAGCTCAAGACCTCAAGTGGGAGCATCTGTATCTCCTTTTCCTCCTCTGGCTCCCCTTACATCTTCACTTATTCTCATTCGCCAACAAGGCGAAGACAAGCCACAGAAATATTTGGTAACTATATCTAGAAGGGTTAGAATCCACTACACCAATCAGCCTCTCAACCAACAAATTATTCTCTGCCTCAACTGATAATCGGTTCATCAATTTTTTTTAATGTACTTATTTGTGTTTTGCCCGTTTTAAGTACACCACATGTATACAATGCCACTGGAGACCAGAAGAGGGCACCAGATTCCCTGGAACTGGAGCTACAATAGTTGTGAGACGCCATGTGGGTGCTAGGAACCAAACCCAGGTCCTCTGCAAAAGTAACCAATGCTCCTAACCACTGAGCCACTCCTGCCATGTGGGTGCTAGGAACCAAACCCCAGTTCTCTGCAAGAGCAGCAAGTACTCTAAACCACTAAATCACTACTCCAGCCCCTTCATTAATATTTTATATTTTTTGATTCATTTATTTTATGAGTGTTTTGCCTGCATGTATGCAAGTGCACCACATGCAAACTATGCTCAGGGAGACCAGAAGGTGCTAGATCCCATGGAACTGGAGTTATGGACAGTTGTTAGCCATCATGTGGGTGCTAGGAACCGAACCCAGGTCCTCTGCAAAAGTAACCAATGCTCCTAACCACTGAGCCACTCTCCAGACCATTTTTAAAAATTTTGTCTTTGTGTGTGTGGCACATGTACACAAGTGCTCTTGAAGGCCAGCAGAGGGCCTCTGATCTACTAGAGTTGGAGTTACAGGCAGTTTGAGCTGCCTGATATGGGTTAAGGGAACTAACTTGGGTCCTCTGGAAGAGCAGCAAGTGCTTTGACCACTGTGCCACCTCTCCAGCCCCCTTCACCAACATGTTAAAGGACAACCTGTGGTAAAACTTTAGAACGCTACAGGAGCTATTTCTAACCTTCCTGTCATACCACTGTCCCAACAGTTGCCATTCTTGGAGCAGGTAACCTACACATATCATTCCTAAGCAAATAGAAACTAAGAACTGAAGTCACGAAGCAGTGTAGAAAGGACTGGATGCATTGGGACACAGGGTCTTGCTATGGAACCTAGGCTGGCCTCCAATTGATGATTCTTTTGCCTGCACCTCCCAAGTGCTGGGACTGTGTTGGTCATCATGCCTGACTCCAGGGAGTGAATTCTAACTCAACCTTTAGTCAGCTTTGTGCCTCTAAACAAATCCTTTCCATTTCAGAGGCTTGTAAAATCCATACTAAAATGTATTGGACTAGATAAATTCTACATAGTTCCTTTTAGCCATCACATTTTAAGCCTTGAAGTTATTGTGAGGGGCTAAAACAATAAGCACACAGGGCCAGTAATAAGTAATAAAGATGATACGTCCTGCTGCTTCGTGATGAGAGTCTTGGGGGTTTCCCCACCCTAGCAAGCAGGGTCTCTCTACACTGTCCAGACCAGTGTAGATAAGACCAAGGTCAGACATGACAGCTCTCTAAATTGACTAATCCAAAACTAGGGGAGGGGACCTGCCCATGTCAGCAAAAACACTTAAGAGACAAACCCTCCAGGGGGCTTTGGAGTCCTCTGTGTTCCAGTGCCCTCTCTACTTGTGGAGAGCTCTCTGAGTTTGAGTGTGCCTCTCTCTTCATCTCTTAATAAGCCTATTGCCTTCTGCTGTGTCTGACATTTTTCCTGCCTTTTAATTCTTTAATTGGCAGAGAAAACAAACCCAATCAAGACCCTTGGATAACATTATAAATTTCAACTGCCCTGCTTTTCATTAAAAGTGGATTTATGGGGGCTGGAGAGATGGCTCAGCGGTTAAGAACACTGGGTGTTCTTGCAGAAGATCCGGGTTCGAATCCCAGCACCTACATGGCAGCTAACAACTGCCCGTAACTCCAGTCCCAGGGGATCCGACAGCCTCTTCTGACCTTCGCGGGCATTGCACGACACAGGTGCACTTACTTACATGCAGGCAATACATGAATACACATAAAAAAAAATTTTTAAAGTGTATTTTGCAGAAATTGATAAAGCTGATTCTAAAATTCACAAGGAAATGTAAACAACTCAGTATAGATAAAGCAGTCTTGAAAGGGAACAAGGTTGAAGAATTCATACTTCCTGATCTTAAAACTTACTAATACCAAACTATCCAGATGTCATAGAGCTGACGCAAAGATATAAAGATCAATGAAACAGGCCTGGGAGTCTAGAAACAAGCTCAGATATGGGCACCTGACTTTCAACAATGGTGGGAAAATTAACTCTTCAATAAATGATGCCAGGATAATTTGATATACACATGCAGAAAAGGAGATCATAGACCCTGCCTACCCTCACAATTCAAAATGGTTCAAACACCTATCTGTAGGAGCTAAAACTCTCTCAGAAAAAAAATAAGACTATCTTTGTGACTTTGGATGAGGTTAAGAGTGGTTTCTAAGAGCTGGCAAGATGGATCAGCAGGTAAAGGTCCTTGCCACCAGCCTGATGATGACCTTTTCCATCCCCAGGACCATATGGTGCAAGGAGAGAATCGACTCCTGTAAGTCGTCCTCTAACCTCCACATGCATGATGTGGCGCACATACACAGATAATAAAAAAGAGAATGGTTTCTAAGAATGGCACCAATTATACAAAAAAACAAAAAAGAAAAAAATGGACCCCCAAAATACAAAGTTTGCTGGGTGTGATGGCACATGCCTCTGATCCAGTACTCAGGGTGGTAGAGATAGGTGATCTCTGTGAGACTGAGGCCAGTCTGGTCTACATAGTGAGTTCCAGGCAACCTAGGGCTACAAGGAGACACCGTTGCCAAAAAAAAAAAACCAAACAAAAAAAGTTTATAAAGTTTATGCTTCAAATTACATGATCAGTAAAGTGAAGACAAGCTACAGAAATATTTACAAGTTATATATAGAATGGTTTACAGTATACAGAATCCATAAAAAGCTTCTAACAATGAAAAAGATAAAAACAATTTAAATTTGAGCTGGAGAGATGGCTCAGTGGTTAAGAACACTGGCTGTTCTTGCAGAAGACCCGGGTTCAAATCCCAGCACCTACATGGCAGCTAACAACTGTCCATAACTCCAGTTCCAGGGAATCCAACAGCCTCTTTTGACCTCTGTGGGTATTGCACGACATGGGTACACTTACCTACATGCAGGCAATACACACATACACATAAAAAAAAAAATTTAATTAAAAAAATTTTTAATTTAAAAATGGACAAAAGATTCAAAGACATAGACACACCCAATAAGCACATGCAGGAAACACTTAAGACTATTATTAAGAAAATGCAAACCAAAGCCTCCAGGAGATACTTCTTCACAGAGACTCTGGATGGAGAAAAACAGAAAAAGACTGAGTGAAAAATGTGGATGTGGAGGACATAGAAACCTCACATGTGCTGATGGGAACATAAAATGGCACGGCCACTCTTTAAGACCATCTGTAGTTCTTCAAAGAGTTAAGCAGAGTTACTGTACAATCTAGCAATCTGATTCTTAGGTATATACACAAGAAAATTAAATATATATGTTCATATTTTCAATCTTGTACATGAATAGTCAAAGCAACATATATATTTATTGAATTTTTGTGTATTTCATACATAAAATTATCTTTATATCCCTTCCCCCTTGGCACCTCCCATAGCCCCCCACTGGAGTTCGCACATTCTGTCGTTTGTATTAAGGCCTATTATGTATAGTGTCCCAAGATGTCCCTCAGTGCAAGTTCATCCACCAGGGTTTAGTCAGCCTATCTAGTCTCTCCCTTCAAGGGGAGACTTCCTCACTCAGCAGTAATCAACTGCCGATAATTCTTTGACTAAAATTGGGGCTTGCTGTTCACCACAGTTCTGTGCTGGGTTTTGGTCTGCCTAAGTTTGCATGTGTTTTAATTATTATTATTTTTTTTTTTTGGTCTTTTTGAGACAGGGTCTCCCTGTAGCCCCAGCTGACCTGGAATGCACTATGTAGACCAGGCTGGCCTCGAACTCAGAGATCCACCTGCCTCTGCCTCCCAAATGCTGGGATTAAAGGCATATGCCTGGCTTAATTTTGATTATTTTTATGTGTATGAGTGTTACAACTGCATGTATATAAGTGCGCCCGTGTTGTGCAGTGTCCACAAAGGTCAGAAGAGGGCACTGGATCCCCTGGAACTACAGTTACAGACGGTTGTTAGCTGCCATGTGGGTGTTAGGATTCGAAGCCAGGTCTTCTGCAAGAGCCAGTGCTCTTCACTGCTGAGCCATCTCTCTAGTCCCAAGCAACATTCTTTTTAACACTCGAAAACTGGGAGCCACTCAATGTATATCAACCCATGAATATGACATTCAAATAATTGATATGACTTCACTATAAAATAAATACCGGAAGTGGAGGTTAGTCTTAGCAGTCCAGAGGCAGGTAGACTAAGTATGTGAAGCCGGCCTGAGCTATAGATCACAAGATCATGTCTCAAAGCAAACAAATGATACTGACACACACTACTACATTAATCTTGAAAATGATGCTATTTCAAGTGAAAGAAGACACAGACGGCCACTTACTGCATGATTCTGTTTATGAAATGTCCAGAAGAGTGAACTCCACAAAGATTACTGATGAAAAGGACAAGGAAGAAAGGAAAATGGAGTGCAAATGGTTATGGCTTGTTTGGAATGCTGAAAATATTCTGCAATTACACAGCAGTGGTTGCAAATTCTGAATACACCCAAACTAATGATTTGCACACTTCAAAGAGAAGATTTTGTGGTATGTTAATGCCACACACAGGTGAATGGCCTTCTTAAGGAAACTGGTATCCTCACTACTCTTTCAGGTCACCTAACATATCACAAAAACAGAAATAACTACAACTTCTGACATGTATCATCACACTGCAAAAATAATTATTTCTTCCTCCTGCCTCCCCTCCTCTACCCTCCCAGCCCTAAGGATCAAAGTCCCATACACTAGGCAAGAACTCTACTACTGAGCTCTCCCCAGGCCTGCCTTTTTTCTCCCCTCCTCCATTTTGAGTCAGGGGCTCATACAACCCAAGTTTGAAATAAGTGCTGAGTACAGGCTTGTGCCACCGTACCCTGATACAATTTCTTTTTTAAAAAATATTTTTATGTGTATGAGTGTACTGCCTGCATGTATGTAAGTGCATCTGTGTCATGTAATGCCCACAGAGGTCAGAGGAGGGTGTTTGGGTGGAACTGGACTTAGGATGGTTGTTAGCCGCCATGTGGGTGCTGGGAACCAAAATCAGGTCCTCTGTAAGAGCAGCCAATGCTCTTAATACTAAGCCATCTCTCCAGCCCCACAATTTCTTTTTAACAAAACTATTTGCAGTTATCAGCTGATAGTTCACATGCTGTACTTATTTCTGAAAATTTCTGAGCTTATGACTTATCTCACTGTTGTCTTTAAAACTTATATTTTTCTTAAGTAGCTGAGGCTGCAACAAAGGGGTTCATTTCAGGAATTTTAGCAATACTATCATCTAGACACAGGCAAAAGTACTGCTCTTACAAAGACACTACTTAGCACAGCCATCTTCAAGTATTCCTGGAAAATGTAATTCCTGTTCATAGGACAGCAGAAAGGCTTGGTAAGAAACAGTTTTTAGATACTGGCATTACCATGTAATATGTACAGCCAGATACTTTAAACCACGCAACAACAGCAGGTTTTCTTCTCCTGGAATAGAAATACAATTGCAGGGTTACTTTAAGTAGTAACAGGAGCATAAGAGAAATGTTTTATCAAGTGCTAAAAGAAAACATACCCTTTACCACCTTTTGCAAGGTTGTTTGGTAGGTCTGGTTTTTAGTATCAGAAGGCCACAACTTTGCTTTAGCACTATAACCCACAAAGTCTTGGCCTGTGAACTGAATGAGAACCAATTCTAGTTTGACATCATTGGATTGAAAGATATATAGTTCCATCAAAGTGAAATAAGACTCATGCTTTGATAAATACTACATGTACAGAGGAAGGCTTAAATATTTAAGAAACAGGCATCAAGGTCTGCCAGGATCAAGCTACTGTCTGAAAAAAAAGACCCATCTACAGATTACAACAGGCAACATGATTTTCACTGTTTAAGTTAATGAAATGGCATATTTTCAGTTTCTACTCTTGAACATGATTAGTTCATTCTGTATCAGGATGGCAATTACCCAATTTTAGTATTATTTTTGTAGTTAACAAGTATAAAACCCCACCATTGCCTAGATAAACTCAGAGAGCAAGCCTAAGAAAGGAAAACATTTATACTTTTTAATTAAATTATACTGTTACCTTATGAAAATGTGAGGTTCAACATTTGTGTTCTTAAAAACAGAGCACTGGACAGTTTCAAATACAGTAACTGGGCCAATAGCTAAGATAAAATATATGCAGACTCTCTAAGATCACAGTAAGTCAGGCTTTCTTTTTTCTGCTTTCCAACAAGGTCTATGTAGCTCAGGCTGGCCTCCAGCTCACGATGCTCCTGCTCATCCTCCCAATTATTGGATTACAGGTATACATACCACACTCAGCTTCAATGCTTTCTTTTGGATAACACACATTCAAAAGATGAGGTTAAAATTCCAACTGAATAACAACAAAATCTTAACAAGAAATAAAAATTTATTTCCAAAATAAACGTGTAGTGTCTCCCACCACACGGAAACGTTGGCATAGGGCAGATTCGCTCCATGTGGAGATAACTGCACAGCAGAATTCAAAAGAGGAGGAACAGCACACAAGCTTTGTTGTTTTTGATTTTTTGTTTGTTTTTATTTTTTGTATAGCATATCTTTCCTAAATAATTTTCCTTTATTCAAGAAGATATAAGAAACTGTTTGCAAGAATGCATGCAAACCTGTTTCTCTAAGGCCATGAACTAGTTTGCTAAGTTGCATTGTTTCATTCAAGTAACAAAGCCCTTAGAGAGTCAGGAATTGGTAGAGGAGACCGGTCACCCTCAGGTAAGTGGCCTGTCTCCTTGTCAGAGTCTCTACCACTCTGCAGGGTAGAATGCTCAAACTGAGCATCAGCAAAACAGGTTCTATTTACATTTTCTTCCCGTTTTATTCAATACAGGGAACCAAACCCAGGGTCCTGCACATGCTAGGCAAGAGCTCTACCACTGAGCTACACCTGCAGCCCTCTATTTACATTTTTCAAAATCTAATACAGGTTCACTTTTTCTGGCAGATTCTTTGTGTATGTTACAAAACAAAATCGCAAAAGCTTAGCGGAGAATCTTCTCTTCCAAGAAAGGTCAAGCAGATGTTCCTTGACATCATGTCCTTTACACAATGGCATACTGCTCATATAAAAGGTCTCGTATTCTATAAAAGTCTTGACAAAGGCAGCCTTCCAAGCCAATGCGTCCAGTCTCCGTCTAGAAACCAATTTTAAAAACTTCTTTAGTACACCTCCTATTCATTAACATGCAGACATAATAAGCAAAATATATAAAACAGACTACAACTGGTCAGGAAATGGGTTACCGTCCTGACTCACAGAATATAGACATAATATTCCAGTAATGAGTTTTTATAGGTACATAAATGTCAGAGGACTCAAGAATTTACTATAAAACTATATACCATTTCTTCAATCACTTTCATAAGTTTTTAAGGCCATCATGATGAATATAAATTACTGAACTTTAGCTTTATGAAATAAGAATTACAGAATTAAAATAAAACCTCAGAAGCACATGTTCAATTCAGCCCTTATTAAACACAAACTTACTCTACGAACTGCTACTTGATTATTGCAAACAAGTACACCTCCAACAAATTCTGCTTGAATGCCCTCCCGCAAAAGAACTTGCTTGAAGTCAGAGAGTCTTGGTTCATTCATAAAAACTGACTGATGTCCAGGAACCTTGGATAAAGTCAAAGGGGAAAAAATAACTTCAATAAAACACCAGAGACAAAGCTAAAATGGAAGAGTGTGACACTGCATTACCTCTAAGATGTTTTCATTATTCCCTGAAGTCCCTTGACAGATCATCTCAAAACTATAAATTACATTCCAAGTTTGTTATTCTGGTTTTACCTTGTCACTTACCATTACAAAGCCCTTCACATTTGTTGCTGTTTCACAATTTCCTTAGTCATGCCTCCTAACAGCGGAGACGCCTGGTAATGTAATGCTCTCAGTCACCCACTTGCTGGAAAGGGTCAACTAGAGTGTCAAGAGGCAGAACTGAACCAAAACCTCATTTTCCAGATCCCAGCCTCTTGCTTAGTTCAGAGGATAATTCTTCCCTAATCCCACCTCCACTCTCCCCACTCCTCCCTCGGAGTGACTGTGGATGGATGCTACGGGTTGAGAATCAGAAAAGCAAGTGGTTCTTGCCTAATGCAGTTCTTTCAGACTGCTTTGAGAGCACTACAGCTTCAGCAGAGAGAACGAAACCTTCTCACTTGTCCTCTGAGTTTCAGGAGCAGCACTACAGCAAAAGCCAGTGACAGACTGCCCTGCAGTCTCAACTTCACAGCCAGCTCAAGACTTTACTTGACAAGCATGCAAGACTCTCAGAGCATTAATATTGCTCTAAGCTTCATTACCTAAAATCTTTCCTAATTAACTAAATCCCTCTTGAGAACATGCAACTCCTAAGCTAGCATTATAGTGGACAACTTCTCACTGTATAAATCCACAAGTGACCTGAATGGAGCTGACAACATGAGAAAATGATACTCTTAGAAAGCTATAAATCTTCTGAGTAGAAATAGGAGAGGTGGTCCTCACAATCAGACTTGTTATTTCAAAGCCCATGCTAAAAACAAATCATGAGCAATTATATTATTTGCTAGGGGAAGCTAGGATGGTAGATGTGCCATGAAAGCAGAAAGGAGGCGGGGGCAGGGTGGGGGGAGTGCAATGGTACAAGGTGGGAGGGTCAGGAAATGGGGGAGAAGCAGTGACAATTAGAACCAAATTTTGGTTAAAGATGCCATTATAAACCAGGCATGGTGGTGCACGCCTTTAATCCCAGCACTCAGGAGGCAAAGGCAGGCAGATCTCTGTGAGTTTGAGGCCAGCCTGGTCTACATAAAATTCCAGGCCAGCTGAAGACAATTAAAAAAAAAAAGAAAAAAAAAAAACGCTAATACTATAGATGCTAATTAAACACCTTTTAATATAAAAAAGGTTTGGTAAAGGTTTCCCTTAAATTATCATTCCTGTAGAGAATTAAGATAAAGAAACATATCTTGAGTAATCCTTTTTCTTAAGATCTTAAAAATCAGCCTATATACAATGTATTATAATGGTTAAAGTCACAAGAGGGAAGCTAGAAGGATAACAAATGAAGAAAGACGACGGCTGGGGATGTAGCTCACTTGCCTAGCATGTGGTAGGCCCTGGGTTTGATCCCCAGTACCACTAAAAAAGAGACAGAAAAAGCAGGTGCTTTGTACCTCATGAGGCGGCAAGGGCTCCAAGGTCGGGATGATCTCACTCTCTTCGCCCAGTTCTTTCTCATCATCTCCAAACAGACTTTTCATGGCCTTCTGCTGGGCTATCACACTCGAATCCGAAGGAGCATCTGCTTGCATTTCAGAGTCTTCGCCATCATCCTTCAGTTCTCCTTCTTCTAGAATAACTCCCGTGTCCACTTTGGAAACTCTCATGTCTAAGACACCATCTATCCACGCTAACTCAGCATCTTTTGCTTTACAAAACTGAAGGGAGCTGACAAGTGAGTCTTTTAATCTCACCTGAATATGCACAAAGGAGGGGAAGGAATAAAATCCAGAGCATAAATTAACAAATCAGATACAATCTCTTACAGTCATTTTCTAACTCTGGCAATAAGATTAGCATCAGAAAAATCCCTCTTTTATCATTCTTCATGACTAATTACCTGTAAGATCTTAAAATTCTGACTGCTTTCCAATAAGGGCTCTCACATGGAATCCCCCTACCCACCTGATGCTGACACCAGCACTGGCCTCTACCACCAGTGTTTCTAGCATTATTAATGAGCCTGGATGATGGCAGCCCGTGTAGCCTTGGCTGGTGCCCTGCAGAGTGCTAAGCTGCTTGTGCTTTCTGGAATTTGCTATGCAACTTCACACCTCCATGTGGCTTCCTCTTGCTCACCCAGAATAATTTTTCTGCCTGGTAAGTTCTAACTTCTTCCAAATATACAGACATCACACCTACCTTCAACTGTCACTCTGCCCCACAACCAGGCAAGAGTTCATCTCTCTAGATAGGCCTGATTTCCTCATTTCTTTCAATTAGGAGAAGAACCATGACATATGTTGTGTCTTTTAAAAAAAAAAAGACACATGTCTGTAATTCCAGTACTCCAGAAGCTAAGGCAGGAGGATAGAGTTGGAGGCTAGCCTGAGCTATGTATAGTCAAACCCTGTCATTCATTCATCAGTGAGTTTGACTTAAACATTCATCATCCCCGTTACCTCTTTACTTCTCATGTGTTATCTACCTAGAACGTGTCCCTTCACTCTTTCCTGCTGCGCAGACAAGCTATCTAAGCATCCAATAGGAAGGTGCCAGCTTAGTTATCACTACTTCCAGGAAACCCTTCTCAAACCTCCAAACTTGGGCCAGAGCCCTCTTCCATGTACTATCCTGTACCTTTCATATCTCTACCTGAGAATTATGATTTGCTTGCTATGAACACCTTGAACTACGGGCTTCGTTAGGGCAGGGGACCGTGCCTGTCTCACTCACTAGCATTCCTGGTGTATGTGGGCTAATGTGCAACAGCAATGCTTATCTCCATGTGGTTCCACTATCAACCTATTTACCTGGTAGATATGTGTTTCACTCGTGGCATCAACTGTTTCATGTAGCTTCGGCATGTAAACTTTAATATCTTTCCCACCAAATGCGCGGCAGCACTCTGCCAGATCCTGACTGGCCTCTGGCGGGCCATGGACAATGATCAGCTGTCGTGGTTTCATCTGATTGATGATCTTTTTAATGGAATCTCCATCAGAGCGTCCTTCATAGTCTATGTAGGTAACCCTGGCTCTGTAATTGGACATGATTCAAGCTTACTTTCCTGATAAGTTAATTTCAATACTTTATTTACTTTTACGTGTAAAGAATATATTGCCTGTGTGTATATCAGTGCACTCATATTGTGCAACGCCTAAAGAAGTCAGAAGAGGGCATCAGATCTCTTAGAACTGGAGTTACAGATGATTGTTAACTGCCATGTGGGTGCTGGGAACTGAACCCAGGTCCCCTGAAGAGCAGCAGTGCTCTTAAACCCCTGAGACCGCTCCAGTCCCACTTATTACTATTACTAACCATATTATGTAGAAAAGAAAAAAAGTTTAATACTTCAAATCCTATTAAAATTTCTACCCATTAGGCATTAGAAATGTTTAAGCAAGAACATCTTATAAAACAAGTAGTTTCCTGAAAAATTTAATTTCTGAGTGGCACTGTTCTCTTCACCTGCTACTAGACCAATTTAAAGGGCCAGAAATAACATCTCTTCATATAAATGTGAAATTTAATGATCAACTCCCTCCCCACCCCACCACTAACTCAATTACTCTGGTATTCAAATATTATTAATGAAAATATCACCATACTTTACAGGTCTTTCACAGAAAAAAGAAATTTTAAAAGCATGAACTTACCAGAGGATATACTAAAATTTCACTTCTGAAACAATGCAAATTATGTAACTCAAGTGCTTGAAATTTTATCTTATAGCCTAATTTTCAAATGCTACAAAAGCACTTACTTTATTTCAATAGACTCTGTTGCAGAAATACACTTGGTAGGAACATCAGATAAATCTTGGTCCATGGGTTCTTCTCCGTTTGTCAAACCAGATTCTAATTTGCTTTTTTCTTCTTCAGTAGCTTGAAGTTCTGGCACTAAGAAATCTTCTGGTCTAAACAATAAGTCTCTGATTAGAAATGTAACAATCATACTAATATTATATATTAGCTAATAAATGACATAATTTTAAGACTGCTCACATAATTTAAGACTTAAATATCTATTTGAGAGTGGGGTGTAGTGGCACACTTTTAATCCTAGCACTTGGGAGGTGGAGGCAGACAGATCTCTGTGAGATCAAGACCAGCCTGGTCACATAGGGAATTCCAGACCAGCTGGGGCTACAGGGAGACCCTGTCTCAGAAAACAAACAAACAAAAAAAAACAACAAAAGAACAAAAGAAAATCCATTTGATTCAAAAGTTAATTCAATATCATAATTGAAATTTAGGTAGGTAGAAGAATCATAATTCACACTAATTATCAGATGACTATATATATTGTTTTCATAACCACTAAAGAATGTATATTTATTGAGCTAGTGGAACTAAGAATTGAACCCAGGACTTTGCACAAGCTAGACAAGCAAACTATCCCTTAGTTACACCCTAAGCCAAAGAGTGCTCTTTAGAGACTCAAGTCTGGTAAAAGACCCCTGGACAGGCTCCAAGGAGATATGAACAGCTGTAGTAAGTACTCTGCAATCTGGCCCTGCATTCCTTCTACAAATATTATTATTATTTTATCGTTAAGTATGTGCATGTCCAATCTTTTGTCCTATCTTTACTTCTAACACCCGAGTTCTAATTAAAAACAAAACAAAAATTTGATCTTAACACTGTCCAACAGCCTGTAACTGGCTCTTATTCCCAAACCCATTCCCATTTATCACTGAGAACCTAGGCTCTATTCCCTAACACCCTTCTTGTTCCCTACAGCCAACATCTCCAACTACAATCTTCAGGATAACAATAGCAGCAACAACCATTTAGCACACATTTAGTATAATTCTATGCTAGGTGACTTAAAAACAAAACCTCATGGGCTGAAGGTATTTGCTGAGCATGATGTACAAGGCCCTGGATTTGAGCGCTATCAACCCCACCTCCTAAATAAACACACAACTTCATTTAAATCTTATCCCCATTTTTTTTTTTTTTTTTTAAGAATCAGAAGTTAAAGAGTAGTATCTAGGGCAGCGTGATGACTCAGTGGGTTAAAGAACTTGCTGCCAAACCTGACAACTTGAATTTGATCCCTGGAACCCACCTGGAAGGAGAGAACTTGAGTCCTGCAAGCTGTTTTCTGACCTCCACATGCACACCCACATAAGATACATACACATACATGCACAAATAGAAAGTAAATGATTAAAAAATAATGAGCACCAGATGTAGTGGTGCATGCCACTACTTGGGAGAGAGGGGCTGGTAGATCTCTGAGATCGAGGCTAGCCTGGTCTCACAAGGAGTTCCAGGCCAGCTGGGGCTACAGGGAGACCCTGCCTTAAAAAAGAAAAGGGCAATGTCCATGTTCAGCAGACCTGTCACTCATCAAATGAAACTGGAAACAAACACCAACATTAAGTTGTTATGTTTTCTCCACATTGCTTTAGAGGGCCAAGCAGACAAAGGAATTTTCCTAATTAAGTCCAAGAATGACCTAAGTCTACTACCTGCTCAAGACAGCATTATGGAAGTCCAAAGTATAAAGCTCATGCTTAAATCCCAGCTATGTAGAAGTAAGTATGTGTATGTATAAATACACAGAGAGAGCTAAGTGTATCTATATAGAGACAGACAGGGAAGAGCCGAAGTGAGAGCATCACAGACATTGTGCATTAGGCTGAGGCCCACCTGACACTAACTGGGAAGCAGAGAGAACCCTGGAAGATTCGTATACAGGTTAGTAGTGTTTTCAAATTTGCAAGTTGAGCACTTGATTTCAGTTATTTTACATAGTTACACCCCCTGCTATCTCAAATTTCTCTTGTGACCAAACCATAAAGCCACTTCCCAAATAAATACAGTCACTGTCAAAAGTTCTCTGTATCCCATGTCTCTTCCCACAGCATGTTGCTTACATCTTTTAAAAAAGATTTACATGGGGCTGGAGAGACGGTTCAGTGATTAAGAGCACTGGCTGCTCTTGCAGAGGACCAGGGTTCAATTCCCAGAGCCCATATAGCAGCTAACAACTATCTATTAATTCCAGTTCCAGGGGACTCAACGCCTTCTTTTAACCTCCATGGGTACTGCATGACATGGGTGCACTTACATACATGCAGGCAATACACTCATATGCATAAAATAAAAAGGTAATTAAAAAATATTTGTGTGTGTGTGCCTACACGTATGTATGTATGTGCACCATGTGCATGTAGTGCCCACAGAGGTGAGAGGAGGACATCAGATCTCCTGGGCCTGGAGGTACAAATGGTTGTTAGCCACTATGTGGGTGTTGGGAACCAAACCTCTGCAAGAGCAGCTAGGGCTCTTAACCTCTGAGCCAATTCTCCAGTCCCTCCATGAACTCTTTTTTAAAAATATTTTTATTATTTTTATTATATGTGTATGAGTGTATTGCCTGCATGTATGTGAGTGCACCCATGTCGTGCAATGCTGTGGAGGTCAGAAGAGGGCTTCAGATTCCCCTGGAACTGGAGTTAAGGACAGTTCATACCCACCATGTGGGTGCTGGGAATCGAACCTGGGTCCTCTGCAAGAGCAGTCAGTGCTCTTAACCACTGAGCCACC
>NW_008358490.1:1889422-1891884 GCF_000622305.1 Nannospalax galili
GCTGTGGAGGTCAGAAGAGGGCTTCAGATTCCCCTGGAACTGGAGTTAAGGACAGTTCATAGCCACCATGTGGGTGCTGGGAATCGAACCTGGGTCCTCTGCAAGAGCAGTCAGTGCTCTTAACCACTGAGCCACCTCTCCAGCCGCCCCCCGGCCCCCTGTGAACTCTTAAATGGGGAAAGAATGTTTTAATCATCTTTTTAAAATCCTTTCATGCAACTAAGTAAAAAAACCGTACTTTTCTATGAATTCTCATGATGTCCCTCAACCTTTCTATTTTTATGCTTCAAAGTGTATAAAGCCAAGGCATTCAGAAACAAAGAACATGGTGACCAGAGATTCACTGAGCCAAAGAGTTTGTTTTGTTCACATACTTGATAATCTCTCCATATTCATCCCATTTAATTCTTTCTTCTGGGGCAGGAAACATAGGGTAAGACTTTTTGGCCTGTTTGAAGAAACTTCCTTTCCGGCTGCCTTCACCTTTCATCATCAGATCGTGCTTTGTCTTATGAGCTGAGGGCTGGTCGATGTCTTCCTCAACATCACTCTCATCGCTGGAGTCGATATCTGCCCTGGGAGGATTGGGAACACAACAAGGTCAAAAGTCCCAAGACACTCTGACTTAATATTTATGATTATTACTGAATTAATCTCAAACGTTAATTTAGTATTAATCCAAGTCATAATATAGTAACAATCAATACTACTGGCTCAGTATTTTGTAAAAACAGCATCAACTTTCAGTTAATAAATGAATATTAGCACTAAAAGGGCTTTATTTTAGCCATTTAAAGGTATAACAAAAGCAATAAAGTCCTGAAAACATTTGAATATTTCAGCTGAATGCTGAAGTCCGAGAAATACACCCTTTCCACATCTGTGCATAATCTCTATGACAACAACTCACTCTTTTGACTGCTCCAGTTTCTTAGCAGCTTCTTTCTTCAGTTTTTCTTTTTCTAAGTATTCCTCAAGTTCTTTCCCTTCAAGCTTCACACGTTTCCTCAACTAATGGAAAACAGTAGACAAAAGAAAATGGTGAGGTGAGGAGGTGGGGCCACACGGCATCTCCAAACTGATTCATCATCTTTAAGCTAAATTTTCATCTGAAGTTAATCAAGCTTCCAATAAATGAAATTATAGATCTTATTTAGATTACTTCTAAAATTGAGCTGCCATATACGGGGAGGAGGATTTAAATCAAAGTGCTTAAAATACACCAGTCAATCAGGAGAAGGAAACAAATAAGTATTTTTATAATTTGGAGATGAAGCCACATAAAGCCTCAAAGCCATAAAGTCATGATGGAAAAATGAAGAAATACACATGAAAAAAATAAACCTGTTTTTTGTTTTGTCTTTTTGAGACAGGGTCTCCCTGTAGCGCCAGCAGTCCTGGAACTCACCATGTAGACCAGGCTGGCCTTGAACTCACAGAGATCCGCCTGCCTCTGCCTCCCAAGTGCTGGGACTACAGGCATGCGCCACCACTCCCAGCAAACCTGATATTTTAAATCTCACAAAATTAAAAGAGCAGAAAATATTGATCATATTACAGTCAGAAGCTACCTCTTCCTAAGAACTCTTCCAAACGAAGAAAAAGATGACACATCAAAAAAGGACAAAATATGTACAATATGGCAATTTACAAAATTAGAAAGAAGAGTGATTCAGTCAAAAAAAGATATATTTACCAATGACTTTGAAATGGCAAAATATAAAAGCTAATACTTTTTTTTTTAATTTACAAGATTGGCTTTAGCCATCCCTGAGAAATTAGCAAAACTATGTTAGAAAGCAATTTGCTACCACCTAAAACTGAAAAGCATGCTTGTCTGTTGACATAGTTCTCATTTCTAGGAATTTATCCTATAGAAACAATCACAGCAATGTAAAAAAAAAAAAAAGTACATGGTAGGAATGTTTATAACAGTAAAAACCTGGGTAAAATCTTAAAATACATCAATACATAAAAGAATAAGAGCTACTAATTTATCACCAAAGTACTTTAAAAACTAGAAAAACCAGGCCAGGCATGGTAGTGCACATCTATATCCCAGCACTTCGGAGGCAGAGGCAGGCAGATGTCTGTAAGTTCAAGGCCAGCCTGGTCTACATAGTAAGTTCCAGGCCAGCTGGGGCTACAGGGAGACCCTGTTTCAAAAAGACCAAAAAAAAGGTAGGATGATTCACTGGGTTAAGGCACTTGCTGCACAGGCCAGATGACCTGAGTTCCAGTCCCAAAACCACTATGGAAGGAAGAGAACTCCAGAGAGTTGTCTTGACTTCTACATGCACGTTGGTATGTGTGTGCCATACTCACACATACACAACAATAATTAAAGAACCTCAAAGAACTGTTTTTATAGGTTATATTTATCAATATTTACCATATTAGAAACTAAATTTTAAAATGTCATTACTAAAAACTAGTAAAGCCATGCATGTTCACAATATTTT
>NW_008358490.1:1892206-1943357 GCF_000622305.1 Nannospalax galili
AGTACACCTGTGTCGTGCAATGCCCACAGAGGACAGAAGAGGCTGTCGAATCCCCTGGAACTGGAGTTATGACAGTCGTTAGCTGCCATGTGGGTGCTGGGATTCGAACCCAGGTCTTCTGTAAGAACAGCCAGTGTTCTTAATTACTGAGCCATCTCTCCAGCCCCGACAATAATATTTTTTACAAAAACCAATTATACTTAAATTGAAAACTAAAAAAGGAGGGGGAAAATAAGGTTTCTGCACATTTCTATTTTCCTTTTGACCTGTGGTACTGGGGATTAAACCCAGGGCATGGTGCATGTTGGAAAAGCACTCTACCCCAGCTCCATCCCCAGCTCTGCTAATAAATCTCTTTAATGTCTAGCTCAGTAGAAGACAGCTGGATTCTCATATGGTTTCTGCATGCAATCTCTTACACTGTGTTGATTTGGTTATGGTATGTGGAGGAAACATAGCTTTACCCAGACACTGGAGGCATGACTGGAGAGGGAATAGCTGTTCTCATGGACAGCCCTCTTTGATACTACATTAAAATTCAGACAGGGTAGCCTCTAAAGGTTATGATATGGAATCGGAAACCAAACTATAACAAACATTTCATGTTCTGTTAAATGAGAATTTATTGCTGTATCTCACACTTTGAATGGATCTTTTATTTATGCCACATTTTGTAATGACATCCATTGGTTATTCAGAAAATATTGGTTGACCATCTTACACAGGTCTTTCAGATGATAATATTCAAAACTACATTTCACATCTATCACCACCAACCTTATCAGAAAGTCTTTCAGTTTAAATTGTCAATGTCACAGTACCAAAATTTTTACATTTCTCAAATTTGGGGTCTGGAGAGATGGCTCAGTGGTTAAGAGCACTGGCTGCCAGGTTCAGTTGCCAGCACCCACATGGCAGCTAACAACTGTCCATTAACTCCAGTTCCAGGGGACGTGATGCACACTTCTGTCCTACGAGGGCACTGCATGACATGGGTGCACTTACACACATGCAAGCATAACACTCATACGCATAAAATAATTAATTTTTAATTTTTTTTTTTGGTCTTTTTGAGACAGGGTCTCCCTGTAGCTCCAGCTGCCTAGAACTCGCTCTGTAGACCAGGCTGGCCTCGAACTCACAGAGATCCGCCTGCCTCTGCCTCCCAAGTGCTGGGATTAAAGGTGTGTACCACCACACCTGGCTAAAAATATATTTTTTTAAAGGTCTCAAATTTCCAAAATTCTAATTTTTACTTACTGAACAGGAGAAAATACTCACAAAGCACACAACTGACAAGGGGTCAGACTCAGAATATATAAAGAACAAGGAGAACTCAAAAGCAAAAAACCCACATAATATGATTTTACAAATGGGTACTAGATCCAAAAAGACATTTTTCGAAAGACAAATGGTCAACAGGCATGTGAAAAAATGTTCCACATCACTATGAGGGAAGTATAAATCAAAACCATAATGAGACATCACCCCAGCAAGAACAGCTATTACCAAAAGGAAAAAAACAGTTCCTGACTCCAGTTCCAGGGGATCCAATGCTCTCTTCTGACCTCCTCGGGCACCGCACAATATGGGTGCACTTATATGCATGCAAGCAATCTATTCATATGCATAAAAAATATTAAAAAAAAAAAAAAGCCAGGTGTGGTGGCACATACCTATAGTTCCAGCATTGGGAGGCAGAGGCAGGCAATCTCTGTGAATTCAAGGCCAGTCTGGTCTACATAGTGAGTTCCAGGGCAGCTGGGGTTACAGAGAGACCCAGTCTCAAAAAGACCAAAAGAATAAATAAATAGTAAAAAAAAATTTTTATATTCTATTTATTATTTTTATTCCACGTGTATGAGTGTATTGCCTGCATGTATGTGAGTGCACTCATGTCGTGCAATGCCACAGAGGTCAGAAGAGGGCTTCGGATTCCCCTGGAACTGGAGTCAAGGACAGTTCATAGCCACCATGTGGGTGCTGGGAATCGAACCTGAGACCTCTGAAAGAGCAGTCAGTGCTCTCAAGCGCTGAGCTGTCTCTCCAGCCCCACTATTGAAGTTTTAATCAGTTCATCTGCCTTGCAGAAAGTGTAAGGTTTCATTCCTTCCGGATCATTCATTAAAAGTTGTTAAACAACAACAACGGAGTGACATGAAATGCTAAATGTCTAAAATAACGCTGTGGAAGCTATTCAGTGGGGAGAGTTTCAGTTTCCTCAGATGAAAGTCATGAGAGCTGTGGTACAACAATGCATGTAGTTAGCACACTGCTAGGGGCAAGGATTGGTGGCAGAACACTTGCCTGACATGTGCAAAGTTCTGAATTCAGTGCACAACACCACATATACCCATGGGGAAAAAAAGCCCACAGAAAATAACTACTGCTAGGTTTAAACATGAGGGAGGGAGGGAGGGAGGGAGGGAGGGGAGGGGAGGGGAGGGAGTCTTTAACTGCTCTGAGAATAATTACAGGGGTGAAAATAGAAAAAAACAGTTAGGAAATAAATGCCTCAGAGTTCAGGGAGGACTATTTAGGAAGCCAGGATGACAGTGAAGGTAGGAAAAGGGATGAATTTGGGATACAACTGGAGGCTGGGTCCACAGATGCAATCAGCTATGGCTTGGCAGTCTGTACAAGACCATGGTCCCCTTTGGATGGAGGTTCAGGAAGGGCAGTGGGGCCATAGTAATAGCCCATGTTGGAGTCTGAGTGCTGGTTAGCCAGGGGAGCTGTGTGTGTCAACATTCACACACTAGTGATCACAGGCACTTTCCAGTATATGCACTCCTTAAACACTAATTTTCTAGACTGTGGGTACAATTACGTAAGTATGCGAGGGTTGCTTTTCCCATGAGGTGAGGGGGGATATAGAACACACTGCTCTAGATGTGACCATGTAGAGGGCAGAGGACAGCAAATGATGGAGGGAAGGGAGAAGGGGGGAGAAGGAATTCCTGGAAGGTGAGCGTGACAGACCCTGCACAAAGTCTTCTGAACTCAATACTGTTCTTCCTGTTCCAGCTGCTTCTGATTTCACCAGGATACTTCTGAATGTCATTTTTTAGGTTTTGTTTTCAAACTTCTAATGTCCTTTTAATTCCTCAAATGGCATATCTGCCCTAATTGAATTTCTAGTAATTAAAATTTTCAAATTCAGTATTTCATCTCTCATGAAACTGTTTCAAGTACTTCTGAGTTCTTTTAACTTGGTATTTCTAAGCTATTAAATAACCCAAGACAGTATTTTACTTTGATGTGCTTGCTTGGCATCTGATCAACAATGCTGTAGTTACAGTATGTTCAATTTTAGTTGCTAATATTACCTCTTTCTTAAATGAGTTCTATAAAACAAGGATGCCGCTTAGCCTTTAAATGCAATTATAGTCATCTAAAACCATGTATCCCTGCAGTTACTAACCATCCCATCTGAAACCGGTGGCTATGAACTGAGTCAGTGATACTAATTTTGGAAAACTGTTAGGTTTAATGGCTTGATTATTTAAGAAAACAGTCTTTTCACATCAGCTATTCTGCTAGATATTTTGTGCACAGGCAGGTTAGTCTATTTAGTGACAAGACAGGAATTCCTGACTGACAGCTTCTACTTCTCTGTCAACTTTGAGACAAGTGTGTGTACTAAGGATGAGGCAGAGAGTGAGCTGTGGGATGCCGGAGGAGAAAGAAGGTAAAAACGCTGCCTTATGGCAGAGTGAGAAGACGAAGGTACCACAGAATGCTGAGCACTTCTGTTGGTGCCCTCCAGGAGGAGAACATGAGCATGAAGGGAAACCTGTCCATTGGTCACGTTTGTCTCCAGTGGCATAAAGCTGCTTGATGCAGGCACACAACAGGGTCAAGGCTTGGCCAAGTGAGCATAATAAACAGAGGAAAGAGGGGGGTGCTACTGTGCTTATGCAGTGTTTCATCACTGACCACTGCCTCTAAGCTAAGAGGATGATGAACAGGAAAAGGTTCATGAAAAAAAATCCTAATGAAACTGAAGATCAGCTGGCACAGGAGTCAGAGGAAGGCAGCTAGAAGATCAGGCTCGGACATCTGAGGTAGACAGGGAGATGGTATGATGGTGAGAACGGCCAGCCCAGGCAGAATGGACTACACAGCATTAGGAAACAAGGCATTCAGGAAATGGAGAGGACCAAGGCACTGCAGAGGGCACATGTAGGGATGCTACAGTCCTGGGGCCAGTGAGATGCTCAGTGGGTAAAGATACTTCTCACGCCAATACCCGAAAACCACACAGAAAAGAACCAACTCTGGAACACTGTCCTCTGACCAACACATATGCACCAAGGCACATGCATGTACATACAAAAATAAATATAATAATAAAAAAAGAGTCTCAAGTATGAGTGGACAAGGTGGTCATGAATCTCAAGATCAAAAGTCACCAGTGGGGATGGGGGTGTAATTCAGCGGCAGAATGCTTGCCTAGCATAGGAAAGGTTCTAGGTCTCAGCATGGGAAACGAACAAAGCTCACAGAGATGATTAGAAAATGTCAAAAACAGCTGAGCATGATGCCACACACCTTTAGTCCCAGTACTTGGGAGGCAGAGATAGGCAGATCTCTGTGTGTTCAAGGCCAGCATGGTCTACACAGTGAGTTCCAGGCCAGCTGGGACTACAGGGAGACTCTGTCTTCAAAAAGACCCCCCCCCAAAAAAAAAAACAAAGAAGAAAATGTCAAAAACAAGGAGCCAGTCTGACAGCATGAACTGGAAAGGAAATGGCTTGAAAGCTGAAATGCAGAGCAAGAAATCACCCTACCCAAAATATAAGAAACATCACGGTATCTACTTGAATGTGCAACAGTGGCATAATCATTATGGGGGTAACCAACTGCTTTCTGATTGGATTTGAGGCCTGCTCTGTTAAGAGTGAATTCATTGTATTGTAAAACTGGTCAAAAGCCCATGGCTGGGGAGGTCATGGGCCCTAAGTGAGAACCTACAACTGTTTTGTCAAACTACCTTCTAAGTATTTATGTTCATACCAGTGGTTTTGTGCTGCTCTCAACCAAGGTCAGAAAACTTTTTTGTAGTGGGCAGTAGTTAATGCAGACTCATAACCTGCCAAAGTGCTAAGAATAAGTCACTATAAGTGCTCAGCCCTAATGGGGACAACTACATCAACCCCCACCCATCCTGGCTCAGGAACATAGCAGAAGAGGGAGGAAAGAATGTAAGAGCTGGAGGATGGGGAGGAGTACTCTGACATGCTGTCTTCTGGACATGACATGACCCTTGTGCTCATGAACTCACAGCAGCTGTTACCTGCACAAGATCAAGCCAGATAACAATCACAGCATAGACAGGAGAGGGGCTCACAGGGCCCCACCTCTAGCTGAGGAGCTATTGGCAGTGGATAGCTGCTAGGGGAGAGTCATTTTCCTTTGTGAGTGTGGCACTGATATGTTGCCTATACTCCTGTGGATGGCCACACCCATGTGTATACAGGCAGCACTAATTGGACTCAGTGGGTTATCGAAATAAATAAGAAGAGGACATGAGGTACAGAGGGGAATGTGTTGGGGGGCATTCAGAGGGAGTTCAAAGTAGGGGAGTAAGAAGGGGTAAGTATGATCAAAATACATTGTGTACATGTATGAAATTCTCAAAGAATAAACAAACATAATACATTTTTAAAAAAGAGTATTTCCTTAAGAGGACAATGAGACAAGAACCCATTAGGAGACAGATTTTAATTAGGGAAAAGACACAGATTAGGAAGAGAACATATATGAATTCTGGGAATGGTTCCAGAAGGTTCTTTAAAGAATTTAAGAATAAGAAACTTGGGTCATTGTCATTGGCTCAGTGAATAAAGGCACTTATTACTAAGCCTAATGACCTGAGTTTAATCCCTGGGACACACATGGTCGACAGAACAAAATCCTGCAAGTATCCTCAACCTCCATATGTACACATACCGTCTCTTCTCCCAACTCCACAAAAATAAATAAATGTAAACTAATAAGACCCTCCAGCTGAGTAGCTCTAAAGCTTGTGCTATTGAAGGCTCTCTGCTGTTTACAGGACAAAACTCCTGAGACAACTTCAGGTTCTATTTCTGGCCACTGATTTTTATCCATTATTTTTATCTATCATTTTGAGGGTAAGCCCCCCCAAATAATTCTAAGTTTAAATTTATACAGGGCATTTGGGCTGGAGAGATGGCTCAGCAGTTAAGAACACTAAATGTTCTTGCAGAAGACCTGGGTTCAGATCCCAGCACCCACACGGCAGCTAACAACTGTAACCCCAGTTCCAGGGGAACCCGACAATCTCTTCTGTCCTCTACAGGCATTGCGGAGGACACGGGCACACTTACCTACATGCAGGCAAGACACACATACATGTAAAATAAAAATAATAAAAAATATAAATAAATAAATTCAAAGTTTTAAGTGCTTACCTCTATTTCTGTAACTTTCTCAGAAGGATTATCAATCAAGAAACGTGCTAAAGTCCCAGGAGTTGTTCTGTAAGTTAGAATGATTGAGTTTTTAGGGTCCTGACACCACTGGATAAAGAGGTCCCTTGAGAATCCACACTCCAGGTCAGGCTGGCTGGCAAGTACAACTTTGGGGCTTGGCACTCGAGCTAAGTCAGAAAGACCATGGCACAGAGAGAGATGGCGAAACTGAAATGGGTTGTTTCTCTTATCTTCAAAACATCTCATCAGCTTATCACTCATCCATTCTACCTAATACAAGGGGAAAGAATGACAACAGTGAGGAAATGCCACACCTGCGAAGTGTCCAACAACAGTCAAGGTTAAGCCCCACCCCAGTTGATTAAACTTAACTCCTTTTGACAAGCAGCTAATCATTTTCCTATTAGATCCTTCCATCCCTGTTTTCATCCTTAAAAATTTGGCAGTGTTTCACCCGTGTCACCTTAAATCTTTTTGAGAATGGGGATGTTCTAAGCAACGCTTCAAGGGAAAGCACTCATTTTAAGAACAATGATTTGTTGGACATGGTGGCACATGCCTTTAGTCCCAGCACCCAGGAGAATCTGAGTTTGAGGCTAGCGAATTCTGGCACTGATATGCTATGAAGTAAGTTCTACTTTTGCCCCCAATTTGCAAACCAGGATAACAAGATTTAGCAAACAAGCAACTTGGAGCTGGAGAACTGGCTCATTGTCTGTAAGTGACACACTGTTTTTGTATAGGACAAGAGTTTGGTTTCCAGTACCTACATCTAGTGGCTCAAATCCACCTGCAACTCCAGCTGAAAGGTAATCAAATGCCTCTGGCCTCCTCATATGCACACATCCTCATTCACACACACACACATAATTGAAAAATAATTTTGGGGGCTGGAGAGATGGCTCAGCAGTTAAGAGCACTGACTACTCTTGCAGAGGACCTGGGTTCGATTTCCAGCACCCACGTGGCAGCTACTAACCATCCTTAACTCCAGTTCCAGGGGAATCCGAAGCTCTCTTCTGACCTCCGTGGCATTGCACGACACGGGTGCACCCACATACATGCAGGCAATACACTCGTATACATAAAATAAAAATATTTAAAAAAAATAATAATTTTAAAAAATCTTTGGAGGCTGGAGACTGCACTGACTGCTCTTGGAGAGAACTAGGATTCAGTTCCCAGTACCTACATGGCAGTTACCAGTATCTTTGGTTCCAGGGAATCCAATGCTGTCATCTGGCCTCCACGAGTTTTGCACACAAAGGTGCACTTACATGATGGCAAAACACTCATACACATGAAAATAAAAATAATCTTTTAAAAAAAGAAAACAAGCCAGGTGTGGTGGTGCACGCCCTTAGTCCCAGCACTCAGGAGGCAGAGGCAGGCAGACCTCTGTGAGTTCGAGGCCAGCTGGGACTACAGGGAGACCCTGTCTCAAAAAAGATCAACCCCCGCCCAAAGAAAACAAACAACCTTCCCAATCTGCAAAATGGAGACAAAAATAGGGTATATATGGACTAAATGTGATAATACATGTGAAGCATGTGATAAACAATGTTCTGCTACTACTTTAATTACCACTTCAGAAAAATCAACTCTGAATGGCAATTAAGATACTATATTCCATCACACCTTTAATCCCAACACTCAGGAGGCAGGGGCAGGCGGATGTCTGTGATAGCAGGCTACAAGGAGTCCGTCTCAAAAAAAAAAAAGATACTAATATTCCACAAGCCCAGTAATGGTAGCAAACTTCTTTATTTCATATAACATGTAAACAAACCTGTGACTTAGAGAACTCCACCACGTTATAACTGACATTATTTAGGAGTGCCAGCGAGTAAACACCCAGCCCTGCATCTTTGGTTCTCCAAATCTGATCAAGAAGCTGAGCAAGCTCCAGAACTCTGCCTGCGGTGTCCACTGCTATCAACACGTTTCCGTCACCTCGAAGAGTTTCCAGGACATTTGCTAGAAAACAGGAATGGAAAATCACTATAACCCATGAGCTCTGCTACAAAATTAAACATAACACCATTTCCCAGTATGACATATGTAACTACTAAGCCAGGTATAAAAGCATTTTGTTCAGGTCAACACAACCACTTTTGATTCTGTTAAATATATCTTCCTAGGAGTAAAACACATATTTTGCATGCATGAGTATAGAATAAAGTACAGAATACCTTCTCTTCCAACAAAAGCATCTTTACAAACAGATGTCTTTGCTCTAGATCAAAGTCAGCTTGAAGAATTAAGTAAAAGCAAACTCTAGCAAACCCCCACAGATTAAAATTAAAAACCAAGAACTGAAGTGCTTCTTAAAGTTAATGAATTAGTGAAACACAGTTATGATTTTTAAGCAGAGATGACAGTGGTTGCTAACATGTTTAAAAATGGAACCCAGTTTTCCCTATTGCAATCCCATATGGCTTATAAAGAAGAACATGAAGTGCGGCCACACGAGTCAAAGCAGAAGTGACGGCTGCAAGGCCCCTCTGTAAAGTAGAGATGACGTGACTGGAGGATAAAATGCCCAACACCCAAGTGAGGGGACAATGTGTACCCTCACTTCTCTCTCACTTTTACAGTGTGTTTTTTCTGACTGATATATATGCAGTCATTATACAGAGACATATACTAGTGAGTCCCTGGAGAACTACCTATGTGCTAAGTGGTAGAGGAGGCCAATCTTTGTAAATATTCTGAAAAAGCATCTTGTTATAGTCACATTAACATTTCTTCTAGAGTTACAGAGCCAGCAAAACAGCTCAGTGGATAACCCTAATGACCTGAGTGTGATCCTGAGACACACAGTGGAAGCAGCGAACTGCTTCCACAAGTTGTCCTTTGACCTCCATAGGCATACAGTGGTATGAGTGCATGCAAGTGCACACACACGCACACACACACACACGGGGGGGGGGGAGAATAAATAAATAAAATAATTTTAAAAAGACTATAGAGTTGGCCAATCTCTTATGACCTAGACAAACAAAACAAGCAGTAATTACTATCTCCCATCCACAGCTATTTCAGTGGGACATTAGGCAATACATACTCAGAAGCTGCTCATCTCTCTGCTTCCTTCTAGGCTGCACATAGGTAGCATTAAATGAATCTGTGATAAGTAGAGAGGGTCTGCTCAGCATTTCCAGGGAGCATCCATTTAAGTGGCTACAACAAAGTTTAAAGATAAAGAATGTCCATGTCATTGCAAATTTAGCTTATTTAAAATTCAAGCAATAGCATTTATAAGACTCCCTCCCACACTAACTATAAAAGTAGACATGCTTGTTGATTTAAAGTATCTGATAAATTCACCAGGTGTGGTGGTACATGCCTTGAAACCCAGCACTTGGGAGGCAGAGGCAGGTGGATCTCTGTGAGTTCCAGGCCACCTGGGGCTACAGGGAGACCCTGTCCCCCCACACCCCCAAAACAAATCTGATAAATTCAAAAAACTGTAAGAAGGAAAATAAAAAATCTTCCAGGGGACCAACACTTCAAGGTAAGTGATACAGTATTTTGGGTATATCCTTCTAGGCATATGAATTTTTCTGTGTATCTATATATGCATTTGAAACATAGATTTCCAACATATATTCCTATACAAGCATTTCTATATTCTGGACTTTTCCCATGATATTACTTTTTTTTCTAAACCTAATTTTTAGAAATTGTAAAACTTTATGTCTGTCATTTGGTTTTTTTGTTGCTGTTTTTTCTGTCATTTGTTTTTGAGAAACTGGTTATGTGCAGCCCAGGCTGGCCACAAAGTCACAATTCTGCCTCCGTTCCCAAGTGCCAGGACTATAGGTGTGTGCATGGCATCCAGTTCACAATTGTAAAAACTTTCTATCCTGTCTGTACTATATTGTATTTTTTGATTATTTCCTTTTATCAACTTAAGTCATATTTTGCCACTTTATCTTTCAAATATATTTTTTACAAAAAGTTTCAGTTGTAGATCTTTCTTTCCCTTTCTTTTTTGAGATAGAGTCTTGTGTAGCCTAGACTGACCTGGAACTTGCTATGTATCCAAGGCTGACTTTGAACTACAGATCTTCCTGCCTGCACCTCTAAAGTACAGATGTGCCACCCACTCAGGTCTATTTCTTATTTCCTTAGGACAAAGCCCTTGAAATGTCCGAACTAGAACATACAGTTGTCAAATGGCTTTCCAGAAAGGCTTAACCCTTTCCAGAAAAACTTTCCTTTTAAAAGGCTGGAGAGATGGCTCAGCGGATAAGAGCACTGGCTGCTCTTGTAGAGGACCCAAGTTCGATTCCCAGCACTGACTGGCGGCTAACAACCTTCTGTTAACTCCAGTTCTGGGGGAATCCAATGCCGTCTTCTGACCTCTGAGGGCACTGTATAACATGGGTGCAATTATACACATGTAGGTAATACACTCATATGCATGCGTGCGCGCGCACACACACACACACACACACACAATCTTGCCAGAAAGATTCAACCAAAAAGACCAAAAAACTCACTAAGTACTTCTCAAAAACTACCACAATTTTAATATATCTAGTAAATGCCTATTATTTCAGTATCCTCTTTTTTGACTAACATTTGTCCATTTTACAACTACTACATTTTTGATTACTTGAGCAATATCTGATCTTATACATATGCAAATCTTTGGCTAACTGTCAAAAGTATTTTCCCTAGTTTACTGATTTTATAATGCAGTTTACTGTTTCTGATAGTTTATATCTGTATGTAATCAAATTTATCAGAC
Organism: Nannospalax galili; assembly: GCF_000622305.1. Classification (NCBI taxonomy): domain Eukaryota; kingdom Metazoa; phylum Chordata; class Mammalia; order Rodentia; family Spalacidae; genus Nannospalax; species Nannospalax galili. The sequence goes on from NW_008358490.1 coordinate 1,903,427, forward strand.
TTTTCTTTTGTAAGTTGGCCCATTACCTTTAGGGTGTAGTACAGTCTCTTCCAAATCAGAGATCAGACACATCAATAATGTGTCCTTTGCTAATTAATTCTAATCCATCTAAAATTTATTGTTGTAATATAGAAAATACAAATTGATGTTTTTCTATAATGGTTGAATTCATTCACCATTTGCTCAACTTTATATCTTCATTAGTCCATGATTACAAATCTAAATGCAATTAATCTGCTAGTCTTTAATTTTTCTTAATGTAAAGATCTTCAGATTACTGTAATCTAATACAAAATAGCTATGGACAATGTACAGATTGAACAAAGAAATCTTGTAGGAGACTGAACAACAAAAAATTTAGTAGTTTTCTGAATACCAAATGAATCATGTAAAATTATAACATGCTACCTTTCAAAGGGAATCTGTCATTAAATTAGATGATAATTATTAACTCTACTCCCTTCTTCCGAAACACAAAAAAACATAAAGTTCTGTCAAGAAATAAGTCAAGATCATATAAAATATAATTTAGTGCACAAAAATTTCCTTTCTTTGAACATCTCCTTGGAAATATCTGTTTTATAGGAGATAGTAATATATAAAAATTGTAAAGCTCTTTATGTCCTACACAAAACTTCACCCCTTAACAATGCAAATAACAATGAAAACAGTTACTCCTTGGTACTTTAAATTGCTCTAGATTTTGAATTAAAAAACAAAAACAAAAAGTTGCTTCCAATTTTCCCTCCAAAGGATGAAATAGTAACAACTACATTTCTTTAGTATGGGTCTCAATATACCTACATCTCCCTCTTGTGGTTGAAGTCAACAGCATAAACAATTTCTTCTTCTCCATCTTTGACGATTTTCCATATTGTTCCACCTATCATATGACCGGCGGGCAGAGGTGTGATAGACAAACCATGTCCTTTACCTAGTCAACAAGATAATAACAACATTCGGATTCTTCCACAATCCTAAGGAAAGCTGTATTTGTAAGCCATATTAATAGGCGACATATTCAATGACACAAAATTCTGAAGTGAAATGATATTCTTACAGTGAAGAGAAGGTCTCCCTCTCATGTCCCCAGCTACTCCATTCCTTTAATGGAGACAAGGGTCTTTCCATTTCATTACGTATTCTTGCAAAGATATTTGTGCTTATAAATACAAGGCTGGAGACTGGACTTTAGAGCCAGTACACTATGACTGTGCATGAACTAGTAAATTCATTTCTGTTGCTGGTGATCAGATGCAGAGCCTCATGCATACAAGGCAAGTGCTCCTATCACCACACTATAGCTGTAGGACTAGATTTTAATATTTGTATTCTACAAATAATTGTCAAATTGTTTCCATCTTTGCTAACTTAAACTGACAGACTAACAATTCAAATCTCCTTAGGGTAAAGAATGTACCCACTGAAAAACTAAATATAAGCAAAACTATTGAGACTATACCACTGGTGGTCATTTTGTGGCTAAATCATCAGAAAGACCCAGACACATTAACATTACCTTTGTTCATCCTACACATTATAAACACTGAGTTTCCAACATGAATATGAAAACATCCAGGTCAGAGTTGGAGAGATGGCTCAGCTCAGTAGCTCTTGCAGAAGACCCAGGTTCAGTTCCCAACATCCAGGTCAGAGTTGGAGAGATGGCTCAGCAGTTAAGAGCATTGGATGCTCTTGCAGAGGACCCAGATTCAGTTCCCAGCACCCCTACTGTAGCAACAACTGTCCTAAATGCAAGTACCAGGGGATCCAACACCCTTTTCTGACTTCTGCAGGCACTGCATACACAATGCATGTAGACACAACATACACATATAATTTACAAAATAAGAGAGCATGCCTAGGTGTTAACATGTTCTTAGTATTTAATATGGAATATTCTGAACATCAAATGGAAATTCAAGGTAAGAAGTACTAATTTTTATTCTCATATCATGGTGCGTACAAGTTTTATTATAAATTCTCAGAGTTTTTCAGGTTAAACTCTGTTAGTTCAGGCTGGGTGCAATGCAGCGCTGTGATAAGACTGTTTGCTCAGCATGTGTGAAGCTCTGGGTCAGATCCCAGAACTCTAAAAACTTAAAAAAGGGGGCTGGAGAGATGGCTCAGCTCAGTAGCTCTTGCAGAAGACCCAGGTTCAGTTCCCAGCACCCACATGGAGGCTTATAACCGTCTGTAACTCCCATTCCAGGGGATCTGATGCCCTCTTGGAACCTCTGCGGGCATTGCATGACACAGGTGCATTTACATACATGCAGGTAATACACTTATTTGCATAAAAAAAGATAATTTTTTTAAACTTAAAAAAGAAAACAAAAACCCCACTGTTATCTATCAATTTATATTTTTTTACCTTTTAAATTCACAATCTGAGAGAATTTTAGCTGCTGTATTTTATCAAAGGCTGCATCCACGTCATCTAACGTAAAGAGTGTAAAGTCTTCTGTATTGTGTCGAGACTAAAAGAACAGCACAAACCAAGGGTTAAAGACGATCCCCAGTGGGGCATAAAAGCCTTTTTTTGTAATTGTTTAAATTACCTGATAAAGATCATACATGAACATCTGCCCCATTTTATAAACAGGAATGGTTGCATAGATTGCACAGTTCAGACCCAGCTTCCCCACGGCAAATGGGAGGGCACCAAGGTGGAGGGGGTCGGGGTGAGAAAGGAGCACCGCGTCGATCTGGTGGACATGTCTGAGAACACAACCAAAATGACACTCCATCAGTTCTTTTTGAGGGTGAACATTAGAGCTGTCATCATGCATCACCCATTCTACAGGGAAGGCTTGCTGGTAGAAGTGCAAACCAAGAGCTACAACAACACCCAGGGACAGCAATACTGCTGCTATCATGAGTAAGGTGCATCTTAAAATGTGTCATCTAGACACACTGAAGAGGGAAAATATGGATGCCATATGCAGGTTGATCTTGTATGGGAATCCTGTATGCCCTGAATTTAAGTTCAAGAAGTTGGCTTAGAATTGAGGAAATTGTTAAAGAGGCAATATTTAAATGCTCAGATGTTTATTATAGACTTTTGCTTCAGTTTTAGCTTGGTGACTGATAGCAAAATATCAACTGTCATAAATATCAATTAACCAGGGAAGCATATGTTCTTGATGACAGAATTAAGGACAAGCCTTGAAACTTTTCAGGAGGGTTTCAAGTTCTAAATGATTTTTAATAATATTTAAGTCCTTTCTAATGAGTAAAACTTGCTGCAAATGTAGCTGAATTTCTTTTTGACAGATTAGGATCCTTTTGTATCATGTAGATATTATTCAAAGAACCAAGTCACACTGTTACAAATCAAGACACAGAGCCAGGTGTGATGGTGCACTCCTTTAATCCCAGCACTTGGGAGGCAGAGGCAGGCGGATCTCTGTGAGTTCAAGGCCAGCCTGGTCGACATAGTGAGTTCCAGGACAGCTGGGGCTACAAGGAGACCCTATCTCAAAAAGACCAAAAATAAAAATAAAAAAAAGAAAGAGAATCAAGACACGGGAAGTGAGGTAACGTTACACAGGACAGAGCTTTCACAGGGAAGGTGTTGCCTCTTTTTAGGTTTTTTACAAGCTTGTACTCTTTCCTACAACTAGAGAGCATAGTTTCTGTGGCCTATCAGCCAAGTAACAATCAAGATTTCTATACATTTCAATAAACAAAATTCCTAAGTCAATCAAGACAATAAATGGTTCATGATTTAGTGCAAAGATAGCAACAGTATATAACAACTAAATGATATTACAAAAGTGTGGAAAAAAGTTGAGGGATTTTTTTTTTTAGCTGATTTAATAAAAGCCTAGAAATAAGAACTGCAACTTACTTTCTCAGGGAATCAATAATATCCATAGAGAAGTGTTCATCCCAGCCACAGTCCAATAAAAACCTAAACTCATCAACCTGGAGAAGATAGCACAGAGCAGACTCTTCCTGAACCCCAGAGAGGGTAGTCAGTTTGATAATAGATGTCATCTTTTTGGTCCAGTAACAGTTGTCTAAAAGGTAATTTCAAAAAGAAATATAATTAAACATAAAAGCACAGTATATATATAACACGCAAATTTTTTCAAATTTGTAAGTGCACACAAATTCCAGAATCTGATTAAAAGTTAACATGTTAAAATCCATGCCACTGCTGCCAAGTTTAAAAGCATGAGCACACACATACAATCTGTTTATAGAGTCCTTCAGTGCCTCCCCAGATGGGTCCATGAACAGTAGTGGACTTTGGAATCTCATGATCAAGATTCCTACATGGTTTTGAGCAAGTTAAATTTAAACTTTTCCTCACCTGTATATTCCAGTTCATAAAAAAGTGCTAATATACACATAAAAAGGATATTGGGGGTTCCCAAAAATGTTTAAATGACCTAGAGCAAAGATTATTGCATCCAACTTCCTCAACAGTTAAATGTTTAAAGAACTCACTCTTCAAAGTCAACTTGTTCTTTATCTAGTTAAGTGACTACGATGATCACAGAGCATTACAGTGACTAGTTATGTACTAATTATATGAGGTCCTTAAGTATACTCTTTTGAGAATCTTACTAAAAGCTATGGATCCCTTATTCTCTTAAACAATCCTCTACACACACACACACACACACACACACACACACACTCGTACACAATGTATACACCTTCATTAAACTCACATGCTTTTCAAGAATTTTAATGTCAAAAATAGTTGTACTGTGATGCAAGCAACTGAAAAAGTTTGTGTGCAATTAATGTTTACTGTACCTAATGTTTGCAATTCCTAAAATAAAATGTGATGTGCAGTAGGTACTCAACATACAAATGATGGAATCTATGTTGAGATGCCTACTACATGTTTTCCAAAACAATTAATATGAACACAAGCACTGAGATTTCAGACCTTAGAGAATTTCAATTCTAGCCTGGCATAGTGGAGTATGCCTGTAGTCACAGCACTCGGGAGGCAGAGGCAGGGAGATCTCTGGGAGTTCGAAGCCAGCCTGATCTACATACATAGTTGAGTTCCAGGTCAGCTGGGGTCTTAGAGACCCTGTCTCAAAAACACCAAAAAAATAAAAATAAAAAAATAAAATAAAATAAAAGTTCAATTCTAGAGCAACAGCATTTCAGATTTTAGCTCCTTAAGATAAAACTGGCCCTTCCTGGCTACCATGCAAGTGGGAAAGATGTCGCTGAATGATCTGATGTGCTTCTCTGAAAATTCTCTGCACGTTTGTTATCACAGAAACCCCGATGTTCCCTAATGACACTCTCTCCTGCATGCTTCTCAGGAGACGTTATTTTTATTTTGTGTGCACGAGTGTATTGCCTGCATGTGTGTAGTGCACCCCTGTCATGCAGTGCCCGTGGAGGTCAGGAGGTGTCGGATCTCCTGGAACTGGAATTAACGAACAGTTGTTAGCCGCTATGTGGGTGCTGGGAATCAAACCCAGAACCTCTGCAAGAGCAGTCAGTTGCCCCTAACCGCTGAGCCATCTCTCCAGCTCCCCAGGAGCTTTATTTGTAAACTTCTTGTGCTCCCTGGACCTCAAAAGCAAGAAGTGCATGTTACTCACTCCTCACTGAAGTTTTCAACCTATTCTTTCTATTTCCTTTTTAAATGTTCCATTTCCAATAAAGCTCATGCCATGTAGCCAGTTCACTATTGGCCTTCCATATTCTCTCAGTGCTGTTAACCTGACCTGACTCACTGGGGACTTTCTCCTCCGTAACTTCAATATTGGCCTTTCAGATCTATGACTGACTCCAACAATCTTCAGCCACTCACTGCCACAGCCCAAAGCAGACAGTATCACTACCAGTGTTTATAATACTTCCAAAAGCTCACCTTGAGCATCTCACCTCTCTCACTATCACCTACTTGCTCAAGAAATTCCACTGCCAACTCTTTTGTTGCCAGGTGTAGACACAATATTTATATACTCAGGAGTATTTATGCCAGAGAAATAAAAATGTATGCCTAACAAAAATGTATATACAAATTTTATAGCTATTTTATTGGTTATAGTCAAAACAGCCAATAAACTAAGACACCACAAGGTAGGTGAATGAATGGTTAAGCAAACTGTAGTACATCATACCACAGAGCACTACTTTCAGGGTTAAAAGCAGCAAACTCTGGACACATACAGCATCTGGGGTGGATCTCAGTGCCGTTACGCTGAGTGCAAAAAAAGTCTGAAAAGGTCTCAAACTCTGCGGTGCCATTTGCATAGCAGCATCTTAAAACTCACAGATACCTCTAGATAGAAAACAAAATTGTGGTGGGCAGCAGTTGAGGAAAGACGGGTGTGAATGCAAAGCAGTGCAGGAGGGAGGTGCTGTAACAGTTTGCCCTGTGTTTACAGGGCAAAGGATCATAGCTGGGGCCTTAAGCAGGGCTTGGTGATCCACACCTTTAATCCTAGTACTCAAGAGGCAGAGGCTGGCAGATCTCTGTGAGATCCAGGTCAGCCAGGTCCACATAGTAAGACCATGTTTCAAAAAAAAAACTTGCTAAGAGTCAACAAAATGGCTTAGCAGGTAAAGGTACTTGCATCAAGCCTGATGACTGGAGTTTGATCTCTTGACCCACATGAAAGAGGCAGAAAGAGAGACCTGAGCCCAAAGCACATATGCACCCACATACTCCCCCAGATCACCACCACCACCACACACAATAAATAAATGTAAAAAGAACAATCTTTTGGTCTCACTGATATCTCAACCACTTTTTCACTCTGTCTCTACTGAGGTCCTCACCTTGAACCATCATTTTGCATTTTCCAATATCTTGCTTCCCTAGTATCTTTATATTAGCCTGGCAAAACCTCAACTCCAAATAACTCTAAATCATTCCCCATCTACACCAGCATCTGACAGTTTTAGGGGTGGGTAACCATACAGCAGGGATATCTGCTCTTTAAATTCACAGGTAAAATCTCAGCAGACTGTAATCCAGTCAATCCTGTTTTCTTCATAGGTTCACTCTTCATCTCAGACTATTACCTCACAGCTATTCCCTGCTCAGGCTCCACCCACCTCCCTTCCCTCTGTTCTCAGCTGATAATCTAACAGCATTCTTCACCGGAAAAAAAAAAAGCAGCCACGTGTGGCGTCAACATTTATAACCCCAGTACTCAGCAGGCTGAGGCAGGAAGACTTTCAGAGGGTCTAGGTCAGTCTAGGTTAGAGTAATGCACTGTCCCAAAAGAAAAAAAGAAAATCCAAAAGGTAACTCATTTCCCAGATACCATGTTTATTAACCTTTCTGCACGTCCACTGCTAAGACTCCTGTTATGTAAGACACATCCTTGCCCCATCCAAGGCCAGTTCCTCTGAGTACTCTTATCCCATCCTTTATGATATAAGGCTTGGCTCCCTCAGTCACCCCTTTCTTCCACATCAATAAGTCACTGATCTAGTTTCCCCACATGCGCATACTGATACTCCAGAATGTCCCAGCTTCTAGCCCTCCTAACCCTATCGCCCACAGCCACTGCTTCATTTCTGCTTCTCTTTCAAGCAAAATTTCTCAAGAGTATTTGTTTCCATTCCTTCATCTCCTATCCAAACTATCAAATCTGAGCAGTCAGAGAAATGTATGCTGGCTCGGGCTGCACAAAGGCTTCTGGATGGCCTTATGAAAGTACGACCTCCCCACTACTCTTCCTAGCTTCCACCCATCTCCACTGTCAGCAAGCTCCTAGCTTGGATGCCTTCTTAGCCCCCAGTTCATTCTGTGGCTCCTCTGACATTCGAAGACCTTCTCTACGCACATTATACTCCACAGCACCATTCTGCTTCCCTCAAAATACTTAGTCCTCTCTACAGCTGTTTCGTGCTTACTTGCTTTGTCTCTCCTACTTTCCTCCTGACCCCACCCTAGAATATAGATACCTTGAGAGTGAGATCTTACAGATCAGCCACATTCCAATGCCTCAAGAGGGCCCAACACACAGTGGTAGTCAACAAATGTTCCTTGAATGAATTAAGGCACTGATATTAAGAGCTTAATGCTCTTACCATACCACTGTGTGGCCTAGGTACATATATTTCCTGGCTCTTGGCAGAACTCTCTTGAATACAGGTCTACATTTATCCTTCCCCTTTTTTGTTGTTGTTGAGACAAAATCTCATGTAATATAGACTGGCCTCTCTATATAGGGAAGGATGACCTTGAACTCCTGATCTTACTTCCCAAGTACTAGGATCATAGGCCTGTACATCCACCCCTGGCTAGATTTAACCCATATGATACATTGATTAGCACATGCCCTAACCATAGTAGCTGTACTAATTAAGTTAAAATCTGAAATACACTGACTTAATGTTTTCCTATCTGCAGTATGAGATGTAGAGACATTCTCTATTTCATAAAAAAAATGCTCAGCCAGGCGTGGTGGTGCATGCCTTTAATTCCCCCTTCCCCTCCAAAAAGCTCATAAATACAATTTTAAAGAGAATATAGGCAATACCTTCCCACCACAAAAGCTTCTTTTTCTTCGGTCTTTTTGAGACAGGGTCTCCTTGCAGCCCCAGCTGGCCTGGAACTCACTATGTAGACCAGGCTGGCCTTGAACTCACAGATCTCTGCCTCCCAAGTGCTGGGACTAAAGGCATGCGCCACCATGTCCAACAAAAGCTTCTTATACCATGATTATATTAAGGACCTAAGAGAAACTTTCTGTTCCAATCTACTTTTTTCCAGTGCTTGAACTTAAACTTGGGCCTCATGCTAGCCAAGAAGCTTACCAGAAGCTAAAAGTCCAACCCTTTCAATCTGCTTTAACTGACACTTATACTTAATTGCCAAAGTGCTTGCACAAGTGCTTGCAAATACAATTGGATGAGTTCATGTTAAAGCTTTCTGCAAAAAGACCAAAGATAAAGCTGTGTCTTTATCAGATTTCATTACTTACTGGCACTTCAGTCGCATAAGAAAACACCAACTCAGAGGAAGAGTTCTTTATAAATCTTAAAAGAAAAAAAAAGTGTCATGAATGTAATGAATTGATTCTGTTTATAATTATGGAATTTTAATTTGCATGTCTTTCCCTGAGACATCATGAGTAGCAACAAGTACTGTAAGTTTATTTTTTGAGACAAGGTCTCACTAAAGCAGGCTGGTCTAGAACTCACTATGTAACCCTAATAGCCTCAAATTCCTTATCCTCCTGCCTTAGCCTCTCAAGTACTAAGATTACAGGACTGTGCCACCAGGCCTGGTCCTCTATGCTCCTTTTTCTTTTGAGACAGGGTCTCCCTAAAGTCTCATCTGTCCTGGAACTCACTATGTAGACCAGACTGGCCTTGAACTCATAGAGACCGCCTGCCTCTGCCTCCCAAGTGCTGGGACTAAAGGCTTATGCCACCACACCTGGCTATGCTCCATTTTTTTAAAAAGAAATATAATTTTAAGAAGTTAAACTCCCTAAAGAGGTAAGACATATGAATAAGTAATCACAAGCCAAATTGGTTATAACCAGCTTAAGTATACAGTTTAGAAAATAAGATTTGTTTTTTATTGGTTTTTTTTTTTTGAGACAGGGTCTCCCTGTAGCCCTTGAAACTCCCTATGTAGACCAGGCTGGCCTCAATCTCAAAGAAGTACGCCTGCCTCTGTCTCCTGAGTGCTGGGGTCAATGGCATTTGTCCCCAAGCTTGGCTATAAGATTTTTTTAAATTCTCAATTACTTGTGTTACTGAAAATTGAAAGCCATGCTGTGAGTGGTAGCGTACACCTTTAATCCCAGCACTTGAGAGGCAGAGGCAGTAGATCTCTGTGAGATCGAGGCCAGCCTGGTCTATATAGTAAAACCCTGTCTCAAAAAGTTAAAAAAGAAAAAAAGAAAGGAAGAAAGAAAATCACAGAAGAGCTAAGACTGTTAAAATTTACAAGACCTGAGTGGAAAGGGAGAACACTCAAAAGATAGAAGTAACATTGGCTAGGGCACAAAACACAAAACTAGAGAGTATCAATGAAACTTCAGCTTGGCATGCTTACACAGAAAAAAAAAAAAGACAGACTGACCTAAGGAGCAGGGTACGCTCAGCTGAAGGGCCTTGGATACCTTGGACCTAGTTCTCTAAGGCAATGAAGAAGCATTTTTAAAATTAACATGAAGGAAGAAAGCATGATACTGGTAATTCCGTATGTAAGGAAAATCAACTGATGTTCATGACTGTGACAGAAAGCAAGGAGATAAAAGAAAAAGGAGAGTACTGAGTACCTAGACTCCAGAGCACTTCTCTCACCTGCGCTGATTCGATTTATACTAAATTTCTTTAGCCTCAAATGTATTTTATAATTCTATGATACCAATTCATTAGTTATCTAAGTAACCAAGGCTTAAAAGTCTTCCTTTTATTTTTCTCGGAAGGTCTGCTATCAATTCTGGATCAGTTTTCCTCAGAACACCCTGCATTTCATCACTTTTCTGTTCCTGCTGCCTATACCTTAATGTCAGGCCTCATGATCTTCTATTTCGTTTCTCCTTTCTTTCCCTCCAGGTTTGCCTGCCTTCATCTCAGTCTAAACACCCCTACACACCATTACCCTTTGCCAAAAATCATGGAGGCTGAGCTGGGTAATTCAAACCTGCATCCCCAGAGTATTAGGCAAGAATACACTCCAGCAAACTATCCTCCAACCTTCACATATCATGGTACATGTGCCTGCTCTCTCCCGTACACACTCACACACACATGAAATAAAAGTTAAACAAAATTTTAATCTTTGACGGTTTCTTACTGCCTGGGGGAAAAAATTTAAAAGAAACAATCTGTGTCATTACTGGGCAGAGGGACAGAAGGAGGAGAACCAGGAAGCTGCCCAGATGTCACTGTTTATCACTTTCTCAAGGTTGGGCTCAAATTCAACCTCCTCACTAATTCCCCCGTCATTAGTCTAGACTAGGCTAAGATGTGATTTAAAAATGTTCATAACCACATGGAAAATAAAAAGAGGTGAATGTTAATGTTTAACACAGTGTCCGCAGGGAAAGGTGGAGCACTCCTTGAATCCCCGCAGAAGGAGTTCAAGGCCAGCCTGATCTACATGGCGGGTCCCAGGTCAGGCTGGGCTACAGGGAGACCCTGTCTCAAAAAAGACCAAAAAAACACCCACAGTATCCAAAACATTATTTCAACATGTACTTATTAAAAATTTAATGAGTTGGTTTACACTGTTTTTCACACTGGCTTCAAATTACAGTGTATGCTTTCCAGTACATCTCTATTCAACCTAACCACATTTCAAGTGCTCAATACCTCATGTGGCTAGTAATAGCACAGGGCTAGACTCTGAAATCAATGCTTTGGACTGGGGAGCACTGTTTTCGCCACTGCTAAAGAGCAGGTTGGCGCCACTCTGCTTTTATACACACGTCTCAAGCTGGATTTTAATGGTACCACCATGTCTCCTCGACTAGAAACTAGCCATTCCCTTACCAGCAAATTGGTGGTCACCCAGCTGAATCCTACACAGCATTTAATTTCTCTGACCCCAGTGGAGGCACCTGTTGCCTTACCTAAACCACTGCAATTTCCTTTCACCTAGTTTTCCTGTTTCCGATTGCTCCTCTATACCCCATCAGCAAGACTTAAGAAACAAAAACCTTCAAACCCACTCCATGAAAAAATACTCTGCTAGTTTCTTGCTAACTGCTGAATAAAACCTAAACTCCTTCACTGGAAAACAAGATCACTTACAAGCTGATCTCAACTTACGCATTGGTTTGTCACTAACCACCCTTGCAGTGCATGCTCCAGCACAATGATTTTTCCATTCTCCTTAATAACGTCCAAACTTGACAAGTGTTCATCCCTGTACATCCCTCAGCTGTAGGTCTTTCACAAAGCCTCTTCATTGCTCTCCAAAACCAAGCACAGTGCTCACTGCAATCTAAATAACCATAGGCTGAAAATAGTGAACACACCTCGCCATACTATAAATCACTCCTGGGTAGTGATTTTGATCATCACTACTTCATCTCAACTATTTATTTGATACTTGCTTTCTCAGTAATGATCAAGCACGTTATTGACAGCCAAAGGGAAGTATGCCCAATGAAGCGTAAAGGGTAAAGAGTCTGGGCTAGCCTGGGGCTAAGTCTGACCTTGGTAGAGAAACGCTTTGCGACAGTCAAAGGAGTTGTAAAGTTGATTAGAAGGTGGGCATAAATGATGGCTTCGGTTCTCCAGGTCACCGAGGGCCAGAGTGGAGGACTATGAGCGGATGTGACCTCTTGTTTCCTAAAATGTGAAAAAACAAAAGGAGAAACTGCAGTGATTGTAGAAGCGCTTGGAGCCACCGCATTTCTAAGAGAGTCGACGGGCTAAAAGAACGCCGGGCCTCGTGCTGAGCCCAGGACGGGAGGAGCTGGAGGGAGGGAAGAACTCGGGGACGCCGCGGCCACTGGACCTAGGGCCCGAACTGGCGTCGGGGTCTCAGTCCAAGACGTGGTCAGAGGAAACAAGAGGGAAGGCGAGGGAGGGGGGGACAAGCGACTGAAGCCACTTTCCCGCCCCTCGCGGAACGCTGGTGCCGGAACCACAGAGACGGTCGCAACCGAAACGGCGGGTGCGCGTTCCGGCGACACCTGGCCGGCCGGAGGGCGTCCCCGAGGCCTCCGCGACACCCAACGGCCCCTCGCATCCTCTCGCCCTCACCTGCTGGGTTTGGCCTCCCCCCAGCACCGTCCGCGGCCCTTCCCAACCCCTACTGGAAGGCAGGTTTGACGGCGAGCGGAGCGGGCGCGCGCTCAGCAGCGGCTAGCAGCCGGCAGGAACCTCCGTGCGGCGGCCGCCATATTGGGCCTGAGGCAAGCGGCTGTGGCGGGGAGGGCCCGGGCGACACCATCTGCGGGGGCCGCGGGGACCCAGCCGCGAGAATGGCGACGGCGCAGAAGCCCCCAAGTGTAGTTATCTTGGAGCCACGCTTTGTTCGAGATTCTCTGATGGGGTCTGGAAGCTTACACCTGAGGAGGATCCCCCCTCAAAGAGACATGCGGCGTGACGTGCCGCCGGACCCCCCTGCTCTGGGCGGCGCGCGAGTGGCAGCGCCCGACGTCGCGACTTCCGCCGTCACCAAGGCCCTGCTACCTGCCGCTGCCCTTGGTCGCTGGTCGGCTCGGCGTCCGGGCTGCAGGTCGGTCACTGGGGACCCTCGCTCCAGCCGGGTAGGAGGGCGGCGGGGCGCACGTGGAGGGGACACCGGTCTCCCTCGGGTGAGCACTAGGTGCCCGCCCTGTAGCTCGTACGGAGGCGGTCGGACCTGGAAAGCGTCCTCAAGGCCCAGCACCTGCCTCCTCGCCTATTTGACCCTCTTTAAACAGTAAAACGCCTCCTGATTCAGCAGTCCCCAAATGTGCATGTGTCGATATGCATTTAAAAAACGTAATATCGGGGCTGGAGAGATGGCTGGGGGTTTAAGAGCACTGGCTGCTCTTGCAGAGGACCGGGGTTCGAGTCCCAGCACCCACATGGTGGCTAACAACCGTCAGTAACTCCAGTTACAGGGAATCCGATGCCTGTGACCTCCACGGGCATTGCGTGACACAGGTGCACATACATACATGCAGGCAATGCACTCATATACATAAAATAAAAATAGTATATTTTAAAACTTAATGTTTGGTTTCCATAAGATCTCGAGGATTCAATTGTACTATGCATTCAGTCCTGTTTTTCATGGGTCAATAGATAGGTTTTGGGCAGTATTTATAATGTGTAGGGTCCAGTTAGAGGATACCTCATTTTAAATGTCTAGGTTAATCTACTTATTTCCAACGTGAGTTTGGAATGACTCACCAAAATAAGATTCACATCTGAGTCAATATTCTTAGAACGGGGAAGAAAATTGTGTTGGACAAAAATATTAGGAAACAAAGTTTTTTGTTTTTTTTAAAGTAAGATGAGAAGTGAGGTTAATTGACTTGTTTACCTCTGTGCATGTGAGAGACCTTTAAACACGAGCTGGGGCCATGGTCTAACACTGTGACTTTGGATACTGGGTAAAATCTGAGAAATAGAACCGTGAGTGTGCATGCCAGTATCAGGAGAAGCAGTAGGACCGGAATCTACATTAAGCCTGGCACAGACTTTGCTGGTGCTTTTGCCGGGCTGCATTGCTTCTCTTTGAGTTGTCATGTGATGTGTTCATGTGCACGTGAGCCTATCTTCAGTTCATCTGTATGCAAGTTCTAACAGAAAATGGGCAATGCAATGATGTTTTTGATGAATTAGCACACATTTGCTGTTTTGTACATGATGATTGCCAGTTTGTTCATGCCTTTTGGAAACTGCCAAGAGCTAAAAAGCCTCAAGTACCATAAATATCAATTCAGGGAGAGACTGTAAAGAGGCACAGGAGACAGCTTTGGAGTGGACCCGAATTTGAATTACAGTCTTGCAATTGATAGATGTTTACTTATCTGTAAAATGAGGATAAGTTATTCCACATTGTATATAGAAATTAGATGGCCTGGTATCTAGTAGTCTTTCTATACTATAAAAGTAAGTTCTCATCTCCCTTACCTCTTAGTCATTTAATTTTTAGATTTTGTGACATTATTAAATGTTTTTTAATTTCTCATTTGTTATTTTTCAAAACTTAGTTTTCAATAAATTCTGCTTTACTAAAAAATTTTGCTAAAATAGTATTGTTTGCATTATCAAAAGTTTTACACACATGAAAGTTTTAAAACAATATTCGGGCTGGAGAGATGACTCAGCAGTTAAGAACACTGACTCTTCTTGCAAAAGACCCGTGTTTGAATCCCCAGCACCCACATGGCAGCTAACAACTGTCTATAACTCCAGTTCCAGGGGATCCGACAGCATTGCACAACACAGGTGCACTTACCTACATGCCGGCAATACATGCATACACATAAAATAAAAATAATAAAATATTTTTAAAATTCTCCTTTTCTTGGCTCTGCATCCTATCAAGTCAATAGTAAACTGAGAAATAAGATTTTGTGAACAGAGTGCAGTGGTCTTTTGTTGTTTTTTTAGACAGAATCTCACTGTCTCAAACTGGAATTTAATATATTTAGACTAGGCTGGCCTCAGAGATGCCTGCCTCTTAGAGGTGTGTGCTACCAGGCCTTGCTTGCAGAGTAATTTTTATTACATGTGTGCATGCATGTGAAGGTCAGAGTACAGCCTGTGGGAGTGGTTCTCGCTACCACATGGGTTCCAGGGACTGAACTTAGGTGGTCAGACATGGTGGCAAGTGCCTTTATCCACTGAACCATCTCACCAGCCCAAGTGGAATGTAATTTTTATAACCATTATCATCTTATCTTCATCAAGTAAGTGTTAATTATATTCTGATGCCACACAGACCCAAAGAGATTATGCTTTTAATGTCTGTCTCTTATCCATGGCTGTCTTCTGTTTCAGATGAAACCTAAAAGATATTTATTTTATACCAGGTGTGATAGCTCACACCTGTAATCTTAGCACTAGGAAGGCAGAGACAGGAGGGTCTGCTGCAGGTTCGAGGTCAGACTAGTCTAACAGTGGCTTCTAGGCTAGGCAGACCTGTAGCAAGATTGACCCTGTCTCAGTAAAACTCCAAAACCAAACCAAAGGTGATGACTTGTCAGCACATTAATTGTGCATTATTAGCGGAATTCCCATGCATATAGTGTGCATTGATTATATCCACCCTTCTTCCACCCTCATTTCCCTCCACACACTGTACCATTCCTAGTAATCACAATTCTACCTTTTTATTTCGCTATTTCAGAGGCAGTTGTGTTTTGTATCTCTAATTATGCTTTCTTCTGTTTTGGCAGTCATGCTTCAGCTTGTACGTGACCACTGGGTTCATATACTTGTCCCTATGGGATTTGTCATTGGCTGTTATCTAGACAAAAGGAATGATGAAAAGCTAACTGCCTTCCGGAATAAGAGCATGCTGTTTAAAAGGTTAGTTCCCACCAGCTCTGGGGAGTGTTCATATCCTCTGTGCCAGTGACAAACATGAGAGGTGATTTGTCCACTCTGAGGCCTTAGATACAAGTGGTACTTGAGGTTTGTTTATTCAGTCCTAGGATGAGATTATATGACTACCTCTGGAATGTACACAGTCCAGTCTATGAACTGCCTATTTCAGATCTTTGAAGTTTCTCTTTTTTTTAAACCTTTTATTAATTTTTAAAATATATCAAATAATGGGTTTCATTATGACATTTTCTTACATGTATATAGTTGTACTTTGCTCTTACCCTCCTCTCATCCTCCCCCATCCCTCTACTCTCTGCTGGTCCCCGGCCTCTCCAAACAGATTCCTTTGTTTTCACATCACATATATTTAAATCTAGACTGTGCAGGGCTGAAGAGATGACTCAGTGGTTAAGAGCACTTGCTGCTGCTCTTGCAGAGGATCCAAGTTTAGTTCCCAGTACCCACATGGCAGTTCACAGTCACCTGTAACTCTACCTCCAGGGGAATCTGATACCCTCTTCTGGCCTATAAAGGAACTAGGCACATACCAAAGCTCTCATACACATAAAATAAAAACAGATCTTGCAGAGCATGGTGGCACATACCTTTAATCCCAGAAGAGACAGGTGGATCTCTGTGAGATCAAGGCCAACTGATCTACATAGAGTGTTCCAGGCCAGCTGTGGCTACAGGGAGACCCTATCTGTTAAAACAGCAACAAACCAGATCTTTAAATCTAGACTGTGCACATGGAAGCAAAATCCCTCATCCCTTTCTTTTTTCTCCTTCCCATTCCCTTGAGGACTTTGTCTTCTCCAGCCCCTTCTAGAAAGTTGCAGTTTTTAAAATGTAAGAGTATATTTTAGTCTAGAAACAAAACTTAAGGCAGCTGCCCAAAGCCTCCGTGTAGCTTTATTATATACTATCTTACTTAAGCCATGGTGTGGCTTTCACTGCCCAAGAGCTCTACCACACATAGTGACTGACGGGGAACAATTGGGACCTGTCCTATGACATAGCTGTCTTGTTAGGTGTGTCTAACAAGACCAGATATCTACCAGTAGGTATGCATCTATCTGGACTGGAAGAAGCTCAAGGGGTAAAAAAGACTGAGTAGCATCCATAGTCACTGTGCAAGTGTGGTTCACAAGTCAAGGATTTTAAGAATGATGAAATGAGCTGGGAAGGGTCTAGAAAACATCAAATGCATTCAAAAGAATACAGATACCATATAAATTAAGAAATTATAGAGTTCTTTAAACAGGAAAAGAGATACAGTAAAAATTTAACTTTGGGCCAGGCATCAAGGCACACACCTTTAATCCCAGCACTCAGGAAGCAGAGACAGGTGGATCTCTGAGTTTGAGGCAAACCTGGTCTACATAGTGAGTTCCAGGCCAGTAAGGGCTACATAGCGAGACCCTGTCTCCAAAAAAAATTGCTTAAAGAAGTGTAAAATTATGAGCAAATTGGGGGCTAGAGAGATGGCTCAGTGGTTAGGAGCACTGGCTGCTCTTATAGAGGACCTAGGTTCGGTTCCCAGCACTCACACAGCAGCTAACAACCCTGTGTAACTCCCGTTCCGCAGGATCCCATGCCCTCTTCTGACCTTTGCAGGCATTGCACACATGGGTGCCCTTAAATGCAGACAAAATAGTCAAACATAAAAATACATTTAAAAATGAAAATTATGAGAGAATAGAATGAATGAATACAGTGAATCTAATGTTAAACTTTTACATAAGTTGTTTTGATAGAACTTCTGGCCCTCTCAAAAGTTGTATTTACAGTTTTTCTTTTCTTTCTTTATTATACAGGGAACTAAGGCCCAATGAAGAAGTTACTTGGAAGTAAAGACTCACTAAATTACAGGATGTTCACCTTTTAAAAGTTATGGGAGAAATAAAAACATGCTTATTATTTAATTAGAAGAATTTAAAGTGTGATTCTTTTTATTGGAATAATAATTTATATACTTATGTCTTATTAAGGTAACTTTCAAGTGTCAGGCAGAGTCGACTTAAGAAATGAACTGCCTGGTGCACCCCCTTTGCCATACGTCCCTCCTTGGGCCTCCATCTCTGCTCTGTCAGGACCTTTGTGGACTCCTAAATCAACTCTCGTCAGACAGCCTCCTTATACAGCAGATGGTGATTAACTCAAACATGCAACTAGCCAGCATGCAGGGAGTAAGAGGCTGCAGAGTGCTTTTCCTTGAATAGGACACCTGTATCAAGCTTCTGCCTCCCAAGGTTCAGGGATTATTGCAGAAGAAGGGGTGGAAGGATTGTAAGAGCCAGAGGAGGAGGATGACCACAAGGAAACAGTTTTCCAGACAGCTGGTCAATTATTCATATGAACTCACAGCAACAGCATGCACAAATCCCCCGTAAGCTTGAGCCACACAAAACCCCAGCAAAGACATGGGGAAGTGGGTAAGAAATCCCAGCCCTATCTGAGGGATGACTGACAACCAATGGCTGCCAGGAAGGGGAGATTCCATGTCATTTAAGGGTGACACTTGGTAGGTTGACCAGGCTTCAGTGAATGAACCCATACTGAAGGACATTTGGAGACACAAACCTGACTCTACAGGCCTTAATATATATATATACATATACATATGCATAGATAAATATAAAAGTACAGAAAATTTGGTGGTGTGTCAATAAAGGGGGGGTTGCAGATTCAGGAGGAGATCTAAATGTGATCAAAATATATTTTATGAAAATTTGCAAAACTTCAATTTTTGAAGAAAGGAAAAAATGACCGTTGAGGCCAGGTGTGCATGCCTGTAGCACTTGGGAGGCAGAGACAGATGAATTACTGTAAATTCAAGGTCAGCCTGATTTACATAGCAGGTTCTAGGAAAGTAAAAATTATGACAATTGAGTACTTCCTTGTGTACATAGGTGTTCCATTTATATTAGCATTTAATTTTCCATTTCTCACTTTTGCACACGGTTCTACTGTTACATACACAGTTTTTTTCCCCAGATATATTTCAAACCAGGTATGCTGTGGTTTCAGAGTATTCCCTAGGAGTTCGTCTGTTCAAGCTTAATCTCTATTGTGGAGTAAAGAGAATGGAAATTTCTCTGGCTGTCATGTATGGAAGTGGGGCCTTTGGGAGGTGATTAGGATTAGACATGACACCAGGGATAGCATCTGTGACTGAATGACTGGTGGCTTTGTAAGAAGAGGAAGGGAGGTGTGCTCCATATCCCCTGCCATGAGATGCACCACCTCAGAACTCCGCCAACACCTTCAGAATCACGAGCCAAAATAAACCTCTTCACAGCTTTGCCTGGCCTCAGGTTTCTCCTTAATAGTAACACAGAGGAGACTAAGACAGTGCTTCAAGGGAACTTTATAAGGATGACACTCAGATTTTATTTGACAAAAATCATAGCTACAGAGATGGGGGGGGCTTGGATTTGGCAAAGATTTCCTAAATACAACACAAAGTATGAATGATTTTTGAAAGAGTAGCAAATTCTACTCAATCAAAATTTAACATTTGTCCCAATTCTCAGGAGGCAGAGGCAGGCAGATCTCTGTGAGTTTAAGGTGAACTGGGGCTACAAGGAAAACGTCTCAAAAAAAAAAATTTAGGCCGGGCATGGTTGCACATACCTTTGATCCCAGAGGCAGGCAGATCTCTGTGCATTCCAGCTCAGCTGGAGCCAGTCTGGTCTACATAGTGAGTTTCAGGTCAGCTGGGGCTATAAGGAGACCTGTCTCAAAAAAAAAAATTAAAATTTGGGGGTCAGGTATGATGGCCTATGCCTTTAGTCTTAGCACTCAGGAGGTAGAGGCAGGTGGATCTCTTGAATTCGAGGTCAGCCTGGACTAGAAAGTTCCAAAATAGCTGTTTGAAAGTTCCAAAATACACAGTGAGATGCTGTCTCAAAAAATAAAAAGATGCTCCTTTTAGGGCTGGAATACAGTTCAGTGGTAGAGCCTCTTCTGGGTATTTCATATAACTACACACATCTAAGATGTGACCTAGTGTGGGTGGATTCCTTGACAGGTTTTAAGTTCTTCTGTGCTGTAAAATATATCAGTGCTTCATTTTTTTTTTTTTTCTTATGGCCAAACATTCCTTGTTTACGGTGTTGTGTGACTTTCCTGGGGAGATGTGAACAAAAATGCTTATTCACTCCAGATAACTTAGCTGCCATGTGGGTGCTGTGAAATGAACCCAGGTCCTCTGCAACAGCAAGTTCTCTTAACTGCTGAGCCATCTCTCCAGCTCCTTGTTTTTTTGTTTTAAACAGGGTTTCCCTGTAGCCCCAGCTGACCTGGAACGTGCTATATAGACCAGGCTAGCCTGGATCTCACAGAAATCCACCTGCTTCTGCCTCTCAAGTGCTGAGATTAAAGGTTAAAGTCATGCACCACCATATTCAGCTATACTGTACCTTTTAACTGGCACTAATTTTTGTTGCCTCAAACGAAATAGTTTAACAGTTTCCAGTGTCTGGAATTTTAACATTTATAATATGAGGTGCCCCCTTCTGGTGCACATTTCCACACCCAGAAACACAGGTAAAATAAGTAACTCTTAAAAACAAAAACTTTATCTTCTCTTCCCAAGACTTTGTTCCTCCTGCAAAACGTTTCTGATTTGAGGGTCAGTCCTGCTACAGTTGTGCCTGCAGCAGACACCCAGAAGTTTGTCCTAAACTTCCCTCTCATTCTCTAGTCTCTCACTAAGCTCTGTTGAGTCTACCAGCTTCCTAATGCTCTCAAAACTGTCTCTCGATCCTCAGAATGACTACTCTGGTCCTGACCACCGTCAGCTCATCTCTCACAACATTCCTTCATGCACTCTTCATAGTAATTCTCTAAAATGAAAATCTGGCCATCCAGGACTCCTGTTTTAATATCTCAGACTGCTCCTTCCTTGCCTTTTTATTTGTCCTCGGGTCTCCCTATGTAACCCAGGCTGCAGGCTGGCATACCCCCAGCTGCCCTGCAACTCGGAATCCTCCTGCCTCTGCCTCCAGAGTGCAAGGATTACAAGTGTGCACCTTCGTGCCCAGCTTCCTTGCTGCTTTTAAATAAAGAACAATCTAAAATGGTTTCAATATGCAAGATCTGCAGCCATCCTCCCATCAACGTTCATCATGTCCTCCCCCTCACCTCACATTTTGCTGGACTTTTCACTTCCCTGCTGATGCCTCTTTAACCTCCAGAGCACCTACCCTAGTGACTGGATTTTAATCCTATCTGACAACTTTCTGTCCTTGGACACTGTGCTGTTCCTAACTTCATGTCTCAGTTTCCTCTTTTGTATAATAAGAATTATAACCGCAGCGACATCAAAGGTTGCTGCGGTTGCTGTATTAAATTAGTTATTATGGGGCTGGATCGCCCATGGCTCTGGGTTAAAAGCACTGGCTGCTCTTGCAGAGAACCCAGGTTCGATGCCCAGCACCCACATGGCAGCTAACAGCCATCTGTAATTCTATTTGTAGGGGAGCTGACGCCCTCTTCTGACCTCTGGGGGAATTGCACAACACAGGTGCACTTGCATACATACAGGCATTACACTCAATACACATAAAGTAAAAACATTTTTAAAAATTCGTTATATGCAAATCACTTAGAAAAGGGCTTATCGTCAGCCCTCCCTAAATTTTTGCTATCGTTTTGACCTAAATACTAGGTATTGGGAGAAAACCTTTTCTTGCATGAAATTTTCAGTGGAGAAGATGTTAATTACACACAAATAAGTAGAAAGTATCAAATGAGGCTGTAAAATTAAAAACACAAACAAAACGGCAAGGGATCCTCATCTAGAGCTCCAGAATCCGAAGTTGGGGAAGTTCCTCCCCGCCGCAGGCGGCGGCGCAGCAGCACCAAGTACGGGGTGGGGAACTCGCACTGGGAGGGAACCCCCGGCGGCCGAGTCACGTGGCCCGCACTCCCTCCCTCCCCCGCTATCGCCGGGTCCGCGTGCCACGTGACACGCGCCCGCGGACATGACTGGTCGGCGTGCGGCACGTGGCCCGGGGCTGGGTGGAGGGGTGGGGCCGGGGGCGGAGCTGTTGGAGGGGGCTCCTCCGCGCGGGGGGCCGTTGGCTCTGGACAAATAAACATGGAGTCCATCTTCCACGAGAAAGTGAGTGTAGGCGTTCGGTGGGGAGTGGTCCGCGGTTAGACGGCGGGCGTGGGGAGCGGCGGGGCCGCCTCAGGAGCGTCGGCCGGGGCCCAAGCGCCCCATCCGGCGGGGCGAGGGACAGCGGCCGCGCCCTCTGCTCGGCTCGGGAGCGTCCCCGTGCACCCGCTGCGTCTGGCCCGGGAGGGACCCCGGAGAAGACCAGGAGGGGACCTGGAGGGAACCAGGGCCGCGCGCGGGTGCCCCGGGGCTTCACCTCCTAGGGCAGCTTCCGCGCTACCCCCTCTCTTTGCCACACCTTTCGGGTTGCTGGGTCTCCCTCTCTGAGAGGATCCCGTCTGGCGGGTCACCTTTTCACACCTTTTGGACTGTTCCCAGCTCACCCACGCCCCCGGACTGCATGCACCCTGGCAGAATCCACTTTTCCTTAACTCAGTTCCATAATGGAATGTCCCATGCATTTCGATCTTGGAGGTCTACCCCACGTCCTTCTGCAAGAGGGTCGGTGGCTCTCCCTTCCGAGGGCCTGATGCTAAGGAAGTGAAGTAGGAAACCCTGGGCGCGTCGCAGCAGGGAAGTCGTCATAAGAGTTTTTGTTAGGGGATGTTGGATCTGGTTTGCTGTTCGCATCTTTCCGGATCAGGAGGCCAGCTTTGTTTTTAGGTATTAAGGGTAGATTGGCATCTATTTTGCTGTGATCTGCGAAGCCTGTTCCTCACCTTCATTAAGTGACTACATAGTGGCATCTTGAGAAACTGGTCTTTTTCTCACATACAATTATCAAGTCATTTGGGTGTGGGTGAAACCTTCCCCAAGACAACTTTGGCAGAGGATATCCTGTTTCATAATACTTTTAGGTTTGGTAAGGGTTGCTAGTGAGGCTATTGTGTAGTAGGGGTAAAGGGTTTTGTTCTGTGGAGTACTTGCAAATGAGCATTTATTCAAGCATTTTAAGAGTTCACACACCACAAATAAAAGACAAAAGTAACATCTAAATCTGAAGAAATTGTTAAAAGCAGTGCTTTTAAGAGGGCGTTTATGCTGGGAGTGGTGGCCCTCCCTTGCCTTTAATCCCAGTTTGGCAGGCAGATTTCTGAGAGTGAGGTCAGCCTGGCCTATGTAGACTTCTATACCAACTGGGGCTACAGGAAGACCCTGACTCAAAAGGAACAGACAAAAATCATTTCCCATTTGACAGCTATAACCAGTGAGGTGTTTTGTTTTGTTTTGATTTGTTTTGTTTTGAGAAGGTCTCTTGTAGACCAAGCTGGCTTCAGACCCTCCATCTTCCCCATCCTCCTGTCTCTGCCACTTAAAAAAAAATACATTAAAAATTATTTATTTATTTATTATTTATTTATTGGTCTTTTTGAGACAGGGTCTCCCTGTAGCCACAGCTGGCCTGAATTCACTGTGGAGACCAGACTGGCCTCGAGCTCCCGGAGATCTGCCTGCCACTGTTTCCCGAATGCTGAGATTAAAGGCATGTGCCACCACATCCAGTTTATGAAACATGGAAGACTTTTAACACCCTGTACACTGTTTCATGAAACTTGTACAATGCATTTGTTTTTTTTGTTTTACCTGGTCTTTGAAAGGGACAGGGTCTCTCTGTAGCCCCAGCTGGACTGGAACTCACTATGTAGACTAGGCCTTGATTTCACAGAGATCCAACCTGCCTCTGCATCCCAAGTACTGGGATTAAAGCCATGCACTACCACGCCCGGCCACAATGCATTTCTTTTTTAAATCATTACTATTTTTAAAAAATATATATATTTTATTATTTTTATTTTATGTGTATTCGTTTATTGCCTGCATGTAGGTAAGTGCACCTGTGTCGTACAATGTCTGCAGAGGTCAGAAGAGGCTGTTGGATCCCCTGGGACTGGAGTTAGGGACAGTTGTTAGCTGCTATGAGGGTGCTGGGATTCGAACCTGCTCTTCTGTAAGAACAACCAGTGTTCTTAACCGCTGAGCCATCTCTCCAGCCCCAAATCATTACTATTTTGTGTAATTGGGTGCACATGTCATGGTGTGTGTGGGGAGGTCAGAGGGCAACTTTAAGTCACTTCTCTCCATCCACCTTTGTATAGCTTGCAAGGAATGAACTCAAGTTATCAGGCTTGCACAGCAATCACCTTTACCATAACCGCTGAACTATCTCACAGGCACTTACACAATGCATTCTTTTTTTTATTTTATTTTTTTTATTTTTTTATTTTTGGTCTTTTTGAGACAGGGTCTCCCCATAGCCCCAGCTGGCCTGGAACTCACTATATAGACCTGGAACTCACAGAGATCCACTTGCCTTTGCCTCCTGAGTGCTGAAATTAAAAGCATCCACCACCAACACACAACTTATGTAGCAATTTTTTATGAGGAGGTTGCTATGGATTCTGTTGAAGGAGAGGGTGAGGAAGAAGGAAAATACTACTAATCTGTTCCTTTCAGCCCTGTAGCATGTCAGACTCCCAGAACTTCATTTCAACATTAGCAGGCATCAATGTTTGCTGATTAGGTTAGCTTCCCTGTGATCATGTCTCTTTTTTCCATGTGAACCTGTAAGGTTTTTCCCTGATGTATCAAAGTAAAAGCTTTAAGGAGAAAAAAAAAAAAGCCCCAAAACAATGCATTCTTAACATACTGATTGTTCCTCTTTTGGGCCTGTTTCAGTGAAGGTAGCTACTGAATCATTATATCCAAAGAAGGATGCTAACAATACAAAGGTACTTACTAGGGCTGAGGAGATGGCACAGTCAGTAAAACACTTGCTGTGTAAGCATGAGGACCTGAGTTCAGATCCCCAGCACTCACATAAAGCCAGGCATCCCCCAGCACTTGAGAAGGGGAATGGAGACAGGTGAATCCCAGGCAGTCTGGCTGAATTGGTGAGCCCTGAGCTCAGTGAAAGATTGTCTCAAAAAATAACGTTGAGAGCAACATGCATACACATATATACACAGAACACATAACACACAAAACAAAACCTCCTTACCTAAAAAATCAGTAATCAGCATGTGTATATACTTATAAATATTGAGAAGTACATTTACCTTTTGTGTGTATGTGTGTGCATGTTCATATGGAGGGAATGCACTTGTGTACATAGACATATGAAAGCCAGCGGACACCCTTGCTGTGTGCCCTATCATTACAAGTGTGCATCATTATGCTAGGCTTTTTCATGTGGGTTCTGCAGATTGAACTCAGGGCCTCATGCTTATAAGGTGAGCTCTTCACCACCTGAGGTATCTCTCCAGCCCTGAGTAGTATATTTATCTTTAGCATCAATTTATATAACCTTAGTCAATGAACACTTAATAAAGTGTAGCACATTTCAAGAGAATGTATCTGTGAATATAAATTATTATTCCTATAAGAGGACATTCTGGGAATGTTTGAGCATAAAATGCTCCTTTCCGAAGAACTCAATTTCCCTCCCTTTCACAGTGTACATTTAACTAAAGATCCAGAGAATCAGGGTGATTCTGAAAATGTCACGCAGATATGGATATCGACCTAGAGAAGACATTGCAGCCACTTCCTCTTGGAATTAATTTTACACTTAACATTTTGAGTATTTATTACTGTTAAAATATGAAAACAGTCGTCCACTGATAGACCTCCAGTTTGAAGTACTGGTATATGCCTGTATTTAATAATCTCAGCTACTCAGGAGGCTGAGGCAGGAGGTTCAACCAAATTCCAGGCCTAGGTAAGACCCTGTGTATGTTGAGGGAGTGGGGGAGCATCTAAGATGTATGTGGCTCTCTTTGTTTAAAGTACACAACTCTTCTGTAATTTTTGTTGTTGTTATGGGAGACAGGGTCTCACCATGTATCCCTGGCTGGCCTGGAACTTGCTAGGTAGACCAAACTGGCTTTGAACTCACAGGATTCACCTATTCCTACTTCCTGACTGCTGGTATTAAAGGTGTGTGCCACCATGCGTGGAGTGTATCAGTACTTTTAGTGTGATGTGAACTAGGAATGCTAACCACAAAAAGATTGAAAAGATGCTGAGGGTTGACTTTGTCGACATCTAGTATGCTTCTGTGATTGATGGCTCTTAGCCATCTTATGTGGTGCTTTTAGAAAAGCCAAATTTCCAAAGAATTGATTTGAGGAAATGATAGTAGCACAGACTTAACCTCTGCCTGGGTTTGCATTCCAGCTCTGCCACTTGCTGGGTAGGTTATTGCCTCTGTAGTGTAAGGATATAAAGCAGCTACTCAAAGTTACCTTTGCTTAGGTGCTGCCTGGCAGTCCATGTTACAGAAGCAGTAGCAGCTGCATTACACCGAGCCTTGTGTTTGCTAAACTCCTTGTGAAGTGCTAGAAGAGTGTTAGGAGTGTCCTCAGCAGAGCGCATGCTTAGTCTGGGCAAGGTTCTGATCTCCATCCCAAAACACAAGCCAAGGGACAGGAGTACTCTACATTAAAGAGATAGAAACAAGAAGACTTCTCAAATTGTGGCTGAGATTTGAGAGATCACTGTAGCTCTAAGCCATAGTCTTATCCAACCAAGAAGATTGAATGATGGGGTTGTACCTGATTTCTGTTGGCGTTAATAGTGTCTCCAGGGATTTGAAGTAGTTTCAGGTTGGGCCTGAATACAGGCAGTGATTTGGTTACATTGTGGTTTTATAAAATATCTTGGTAGAAGTGGAAGAGCAGTATGTTCATCCTCTGCGCCCAGCACAGTAAACTCTGGATCCAAACCTGTAGAAACCCAAAGTGAGTTTCTCTTCCAGTTGGGTGAAATTTTTTTAACTTTTTAATTTTTATCTTATTTATTATTTTTATTTTATGTATATGTGTGTATTGACTGCATGTGGGTAAGTGCACCTGTATCCCATGTTGTGCAGAGCTCTCGGAGGTCAGAAGAGGCTGTCAGATCCCCTGGGACTGGAGTTAGGGACAGTTGTTAGCTGCCATGTGGGTGCTGGGATTCGAACCCAAGTCTTCTGCAAGAACAACCAGTGTTAACTGCTGAACCATCTCTCCAGCCCCTGGGTGAAATTTTTTTGTTTTATTTATTATTTTTATATTTATGTGTATGAGTATATTGCTTGCATGTATGTAAGTATACCTGTGTCATGCAGTGCCTGTGGAAGTCAGAAGAGGGTGTCAGATTCCTCTGGAGCTGTAGTTACAGGCCGTCCTTAGCTGCCATGTGGGTGCTGGGAATTGAACTGGATCCTCTGCAAGAGCTCTTAGCCACTGAGCCATCTCTCCAGCTCATGAAATCTTTAAAAAAAAAATTTTATTGGGAGCTGGAGAGATGGATTAGCGGTTAACAGCACTGGCTACTCTTGCAGAGGACCCGGGTTTGGTTCCCAGCACCCACATGGCAGCTCACAGCCATCTATAACTCCAGTTTCACAGGATCTGAAGCCCTCTTCTGAGCTCTGGGCACTGCATGCACATGGTACACTAACATACGTGTAGGCAAAACATTCATACACATAAAATTAATTTTTTATTATATTTATTTATTGCTTATATATATGTGTATGTGTGTGCCATGGCATGTTTGTGGAGGTCAGAGGACAACTTTGCAGGAATTGGTTCTCTGTTTGTGGGTCCTGGGGATTGAACTCAGATCTACATATTTGAGGCAAGTGCCTTACCTGTTAAACCATCTTGCTGGCTCCCAACTTGAGTGAAATCTTGATTAGAAAGATGTAACAGGATAATTTGGGGCAACAATAAGACAGGAAAATGCATAATGTGAGATGGAGTCATTAAACTTCTTTAGGTCTAGCTAAAATTTGATCAGTCATGTGACAATGTGATTTTTTTTTAAATTAAGTTGAACAGTTTGTTCTTCCCCTCTGTTAATATTAGAAGCACAGAACTTTATATTTCCTTTGGCAATATAGTTTTGCTTGAACAAGATTTGATTTTAAGTGCTTATTTTTCATAGTAAAAGCTAATTTTTTTAGGAGCTGGGAATGTAGCTCAGCTGGCAGAGTGCTTGCCTTGCCTGCAGAAAGGCCTGGGTTTGATCCTCAATACCAAATAAACTGGGTGTGGTAGGGCACAGGCTTGTAATGTCAGCCCTGGGGTGTGGAGGTAAGAGAATCACCAGAGTTGAAAAGTTACCTTCCTCTGTGCAGTGCATGAGAACAGCCTGAGCTACATGAGAATTTGTCTCAAAACAAAACCTTATTTTTCTATAGCAAGAATGTTTCACCAGATTTTTGACTGTCACTATTTCTGTATATTAAGTACATACTTTTAGTGTTTATAAACCTCAAACTGAAGCATGTAGCCTAACAACAGGACAGAAGATTTTGATTCAGTTGTTCCTCAATCCAGTATCTGGTTACCGTGGTAGGTAGGTCTTCGTGTATGTGGTAGCTGTGCCTTAGCAAGCTTTTCTTGTCTTAATTTTTTTATTTAAAAGACTTACTTTTATTTCATGTGCATGAGTGTTTGCCTGCATTGTATGTATGTGTACCATGTGTGTACAATGCCTGCAGAGGCAGGAAGAAGGCATCAGATCCCCTGGAATTAGAGTTATAGCTGCCATGTGAGTGCTGAGAACTGAACCTGGTCCCCCTGAAAGAGCACCCAGCGCTTTAACCATTGAGCCATCTCTCCAGCCCCTCTTGAGTATAATGTGTAAGAACACACAAATGATGAGGATAAGAGTATATAGCAGGTGAACACGCAGCCCCTAATTGGGCCATAGACATTTCCTGCATCCTCTAAGCCTTCCTTTCTCCTTTCAGGAGCTACTTCTTTTACCAAGGAAATTCTAACATCATAGATTAGTTTTTGCTTTTTTTTTTTTTTTGGTCTTTTTGAGACAGGGTCTCCCTGTAGCCCCAGCTGTCCTGGAACTCACTATGGAGACCAGGCTGGCCTTGAACTCACAGAGATCCTCCTGCCTCTGCCTCCCAAGTGCTGGGATTAAAGGCGTGCACCACCATACCCGCACATTTTTGCTTATTTTTAAGCCTTTCTAAGGAAATCACAGCATATACTTTAAATTTCATTTATTATTGTCTCTGTTGATCTGTGTGGGTGAGCACATATCTCTGTATATGTGTGGAGGTCAGAGGACAAGTTTGTGGAGTTGATTCTCTCCACCTTTATGTGGCTTCTGGGAACTGAACTCGGGATACTAGGCCTGTACCACAAGCACCTTTACGTTGTAAGCTACAGCTACCTGGCTTGTTTCAGTTGTGTACGTACATACACCCCCTTATTTTGTTGTTGTGGTGGTGGTGGTAAGGATCAAATCCAGGGCCTTACACATGGTAGATAAGTACTCTACCACTGAACTACACCCTACCTCAGCCCTGCTGTAAATTCTTTTGAGTATGTTTTGTGGGGTTTTTTTGTAGTATTTGAGAGATTAATCCATATTGTTGCATATATAGTTAATTTTCTTCTGTTTGTTCTTTCATTCTTTCTTTTTTTTTTTTTTGAGACAGGTTCTTACTGTGTAGCCCTGGCTGGCCTCTGATTTACAGAGATCCACCTGATTCTTGCCTCCTGAGTGCTGGGATTAAAGGTGTGTGCCACTATACCCAGCTTTATTTTCATTCTTTTTGTTTTTAGAAACATTTTATTATCTGGGCATGGTGGCCCAGCAGAGGGAGGTGGATCTCTTTGAGTTCAAGGCCAGCCTGGTCTACATAGTGAGTTCCAGGCTGACTTGGGTTACAGGGAGACCCTGTCTCAAAAAAAGTTTATTTTCATTATTTTTTATTTTATTTTATGTGTATGAGTATATGGTCTGCATGCATGTAAATGAACTCATGTCATGCAATGCTTCAGCGGTCAGAAGAGGGTGTCAGATCTGGAACTGGAGTTATGAACAGTTGAAAGCCACCCTGTGGGTACTAGGAACAAAACCAGGGTCCTGCAAGAACAGCCAGTGCTCAACTGCTAAACCATCTCTCCAGCCTTTCATTTTCATTCTTATATAGTATTCTTTTGTAAATACAATTCTGTTTGGGTGCTTTGCAGTTTGGGAACCATTAAAAATTGTGCTTTTATGAACACCTCCATACATGTCCTTGATAAACATGTTTGTGGTATGTACCCAAGCAGTGGACTACTAATCATAGGATATGAGTATGCGGTTTTGGTGGATACTCTGAAAAGTTTTACTAATTTATACTGTGTACCATGTAACAATTCTTGTAACTCTAAACCTCCCACCATTGTAGCCATTCTGGAGCCTGTGCAGTAGTAATGCAGTGTGGGTTTTTTTCTTTTTTCACAAACACTTTAAAGTTGTGTGTGTGTGTGTGTGTGTGTGTGTGTGTGTGTGCGTGCATGTACCAAGGTGCATATGTGGAGGTTAGGGGACAGCCCTTGGGAGTCAGATTTCATCTACAGTAATATCTGGAGATCAAATTTAGGTTGCCAGATTTGCACAGCAAGAGCCCTTACCTGCTGAGCCATCTTGCTGGCCTCACATTTTGGTTTTGATAGACATTTCCCTGGGACCTAATGATGCTGAGCACCTTTTTGTGTATTTTTAACCACTTGACTGTCCTCTTGTGAAATGTTCCCTTTCCTTTTTTTCAGTAGGCTATCAGCAAAACAGCACTGTGTCTTCTTCACAGTTGATTCTACCAGTAGATGTGTAGTAGATGGAAAAAGAGAGACAAAGAGTTCTGTCACCATGTGGCTGTGACTTGAGGGATAATTACCCCTACCTTCAATCCAGCCTGGGCAACATTTCCTTGGTAAACTATGAAGATAAACTTGTTGTAGCCCTGTCTCAAACTCAAGCTGTCTGTACACTGCCTTTCTATTCTGTGACGCGTACATGCACCCTGTACCTACTTTGGCAATGACATTTTGTTCCTAGAACATTGATTCATCGGGGGAAAAATATGTCTTGCAAGGTAGTGCTCTTGGGGCCACCATATGCCATGTACATAGCTCAGAGCATGTGACATGATGTCAGGCAGATTGAGTTGTAGAGACCTTTATTGGGGAGAGAGAATTTAGAGAGCCAAGGTTAGCAGAAGGAGGTGATCTTCTGTCTGCCCTTGCCTCCCAGAGAGGCAGACCTCAGGTCTGTGTTCACGGGGAGCAGTCTCAGCTATCCATGAGTCTCCCTCCTTTCCCTCCAGCTGGGGAAAAGGATACCGTTGGGACCAGGAGAATGACAGGCAAGCTGTTCAGTGCCAGGCAGTCTGGATTTGGAGTGAGAGTGCCAGTTGAAGTGAAAGCCAGCTGACTAGCACCAGAAGCCCCCAGGCCCATGGGAAGTTGTACTCACCCCCCCATGAGGAGAAGGAGCCAATGGTCCCATGGGGTTGCTGAACTTGGGTACAGCTCCTCTTCCTGGCCTACTCTCCCCCACCCCCGCCCTGGCTGTCATCATTTTGAGACAGTTTTCACTGCACACTACGTGATCTGATAGTCTGCAAAGTTCACTGAAGAGAACCTCAGCTCCAGAGCTGTGAGTCTTTACATGAGACAGAGTTGTTCCCACTTGTCCCGTACCAGTTCTTGAAAATTGAAATTCCAGGGACTGGCTTTTAAGATCAAATAGTGATTATCTTGTTAGAAAAAATAAATATTCTAGGTATTAACACCCTTTTTCTGCAATACTAATTTGCCATGGATATCCAAAGATAAATTTATTTTGGGTACTAAAAAAAATTACAAAGGTTGACCAGGCATGGTGGCGCACGCCTTTAATCCCAGCACTTGGGAGGCAGAGGCAGGCCGCTCTTTGTGAGTTCAAGGCCAGCCTGGTCTCCATAGTGAGTTCCAGGACAGCTGGGGCTACAGGGAGACCCTGTCTCAAAAAGACCAAAAAAATAATAATAATTTTATAAAGGTTAAATGTTAGTCTTATAAGATTTGGTAAATTTGATAGGTGAAGTTGTACTGTAAATCATTCTTAGTTTCTGACCATATAGCTAAATAACTATAAAATAAACATTGACAAATGAAAACACATGTACCTGTGAAATCAGGTTTGCCTAAGGCTTAAAAGATTTGTTTTGACATTATGAGAAAATTAATGATTACATTGTCTGAAGACGCTATACAGATCTGCTTAATAAGTTGCATTTAATTTATTCTTTTGGAAACACTAGCAAGAAGGCTCACTTTGTGCTCAGCATTGCCTGAACAATCTCTTGCAAGGAGAGTATTTCAGCCCTGTGGAATTATCTTCCATTGCACACCAGCTAGATGAGGAGGAAAGAATGCGGATGGCAGAAGGAGGAGTGACTAGCGAAGACTACCGCACATTTCTGCAGGTATGACTGCAAACTCACTCGTCTTGAAATGCGGGATCTCTGAAGATGCTGAGCCATTCTTCCCATAGGAATCTGACTTGTTCTTTACAGCTCTGCCCTTGACTTTGTAGGTGGGAATGTACAGCATGTTCTTTTAATTGTGCACTCTAATGAATGTTTTTACCCTTTTCTCCTCCCTTCCCTCCTGCTACTTACTACCCATCAAAATGAACAGCAGCCTTCTGGAAATATGGATGACAGTGGCTTTTTCTCTATTCAAGTAAGTAGTCAGAAGTGTGTTCACAGTGCTTTCTCATGTCCCAGGCACTTGTGCTTAAACTCACTTTATGGTTGATGTGACATATCTTTTCACAGCTTTTTATGTAGAGAAGAAACTTTGAGGAGTCCTTCTGTAGATTGTGTCTACAGAGGTTAAGACTGTACTCTCACCAGAATACTAGGTTTTGTATAGATGAATATTAGGATAGTAGACTCTTCATTTTAGAATAGAGGAGGGAGGGGATGGATGGATGGATGGATGGATGCATGGATGGATGGATGGATGGATGGATGGTTGAAATGGGGTCTTCACTGTGTAGTCTTGGCCAGCCTGAAACTCACTATGTAGACCATGCTGGCCTTGGACTTGTGATCATCTTCTTACCTCTGCCTCCAAAGTGCTAGGATTATAGGTGTGTACCACTATGCCTAGTTTAGAATAGGACTTAAAAAGTTACTTCCTGGGGCTGGAGAGATGGCTCAGCAGTTGGGGACACTTTCTGTTCTTCCAGGGGACCTAGGTTTGATTCCTAGCACCCACATGATAGCTAACAACCATCTGTGACTCCAGTTCCAGAGGATCCAGCACCTTCTTCTAGCCTTTGTGGGCATTACGCACACATGGTGTGCATACATGCAGGCAAAACACTCATACACATAAAAAAAATTTTTTTAATTACTTCCTAAAAGAGATATTTTAATTTATATGTAGATGCCAATAACTTTAATTCTAATAAACTACAATGCTTCAAACTTATTATCTCTGGTAAATTTGAGAAGTTGCAGTGTCTTATAGCATTCTGCTTAAATCAACCTAAAAGATTGGTCTATTTTATAATTTATAGTCTTTGAAAGGTGGTGTTGGGATTGACCCCAAGTGTGATGGACTCGAATTCTACCACTGAGCCACACCAAAGCCTTCGACTCCTTTTTAATTCTGTGGTTATTTCATCTGGGGATGAAATATAAGGTCTGTCACGAGACAAGTTTTCTACCACAGTTTAGAAAATCCCTAGCCTGTGCCCATTTATTTATATGTGTGCTTTTAGTTTTGTTTTGTTGAGACAGCCTCACTTTGTAGTCTACCTAGCCTTAATCTCTTGGCAGTCCTGTTTTGTAGTCCTGAAATATATGCACTTGTGGGGCTCTTTTATCTATGGATCTTTTATTCTAATGCTGTGAGGGTTATCCAAGCTCATTCAGAATCTCTCTCTCTGATCTATTTCTGCAAGCATCTCTATTTCCATTCTTTCTGCACTACCCTCCTAGACTTTCTCATTCACCAGCATTTTCACCCAATGCTTCTCTATCACCATGAGGGCCTTATAACTGAACTGAGAACACAGGTCAGAGTTAGCCCAGCTTTTGCCATCTCCTTTTTGTGTGGCACTTTGCTTGATACCAGCTCACATTTGCCCCTTCCTTACATGCATAAGATTTTATTTTATTATTAATTATGTGTGTCTATGCAAATGAGTGCCTATGAAGGCCAGTGGAGGGATCCCCTGAACCTGGAGTTACAGACAGCTGTGAGCTGCCCAATATGGGTTCTGAAGACTGGACTTGGGTCCTCTGCAAGAGCAGTGTGTGCTTTTGATCGCTGAGCTATCTCTCCAGCCCCCAAACCTTCTTTGTAAATCCCCAGGGAGCTAGGCCTCTGTTCACTGACATTGCAGGTAGTGCGTGGAGTGCAGTGGTTTTAGGAAAAGCACCCACAGGATGGAATATACATCTGAGTACTTGACACAGCATCATCTCTGAATTATGTGGTTTCTGAAATCTCTCAGAAACCTAATGTGAAAAGTACTCTTTTAAAATATACATGTGCTGGGTATAGTAGTGCATGCCTTTAATCCTAGCACTCAAAAGCCAGAGGTAGGGCTGGTCTCTGTGAGATCCAAGCTAGCTGGGGCTACCTCATGTACATTATTTATAGGTTTAGTGATGTATCCATGGAGACAGGATTTTTAAAAAAACATATCTTCAGAATTTGTATATGAAGTGCAAATTGCTTACACAATTAATGTGACTGTACTACTAAAATTTGAATTTGAATGGTTTAGCTCATAAAAGTTGCTGTTTTTTCTTTGAACAGGTTATAAGCAATGCCTTGAAAGTTTGGGGTTTAGAACTAATCCTCTTCAACAGTCCAGAGTACCAGAGGCTTGGGATTGAGCCGATGTAAGATTTTTTTCCTGTATTTATTTATCTAAATTAGATTTTTTTGGCGGGGAGGGGTGTCTTTTTTGAGATAGGATCTCCCTGTAGCCCCAATTGTCCTGGAACTCACTAGGTAGACCAGGCTGGCCTCAGACTCATAGAGATCTGCCTACCTCTGCCTCCCAAATGCTAGGACTAAAGGCGTGTACCACCACACCCGGCCTAAATTAGATTTTTTTTTTTTTCTAAATTAGATTTTTTTTTAAGCTATCATTTCTGGGGCTGGAGAGATAGCTCAGCGGTTAAGAGCACTGACTGCTTTTGCAGAGGACCTGGGTTCGATTCCCAGCATCCACATGGCGACTACGAAACGTCCTTAACTCCAGTTCCAGGGGAATCCGAAGCCCTCTTCTGACCTCCGTGGCATTGCACGACATGGGTGCAACTCACATACATGCAGGCAATACACTTGTACACATAAAATAAAAATAATAAAAAATTTTTTTAAAAAGCCATCATTTGTGAATAAGGGAAAACACATTATAAATATCTTTGCTTTGATGTTGCATTTGATTCCCTTGGGTGCCTGTCCCTCTTTCTTTTTGGTGCCCTTGAGCAGCTGCCCTCCGAGTAGTGTCAGTGGTGGCACAGCTGGCCTTCCGTGGTATGAGAACTTTCAGGCATGACTAGCTGCTATGGAAAAGTGCATACAGTTGTGTGATTTTTTTTTTTTAAATCAATACTTAAATGTAAATATATCTAAATGATAGCAAATTCTGTATAATACTTGCTAGTATACAAAATAAATGAACTCATAATAGTCCTACTTAACAGTACTATTTTTTCTTTTCTAGAAATGAAAGATCATTTATATGCAATTATAAAGAACACTGGTTTACTGTTAGGAAATTAGGAAAACAGGTAATAATTCTTTTTTCTTGTCTTTTATCACACTCTATACCCATTTGGTGCCTTTAGAATGAAACCCAGGGCCTTGTACCTGTTGACCAGAACTCTACCTCAGCCTGTATTCAATCCAGACAGATAGAAATTTGCCATCTTAAGAGAAAATTGTCAGTTTCTTTTCAGATTTTTAAATAAAAGACAGATGGTTTAGTGCTTAGAGCACTTGTTGCTCTTCTAGAGGACCCGAGTTCAGTTCCTAGCCCCCATGTCAGACAGCTTACAACCACCTGTAACTCCAGTTCAGGGGATCTTATATCCTCTTCTGGGGTCCACAGGCACCTGCATGCTTGTGACATATACTCATAGGCACACATATACATATATATAAAAATAAATCTTAAGAAAAATTAAAAATAACCGTATATAATTGTATCATAATAAAAGTTATGTATTAAAAACAATGTAAATATGGTTAAGTATGTTTTTATGTGACAAATATGTTCTGTTGGTTATAGATTATTTGTATTTAGCATAGTATGAAACAAAGCCAAAACCATGTTAGGGATATATAAGAACATTCAATTGTGTAGGCATGTTGGACATCTTTAATGCCAGCACTTGGGAGGTGGAGGCAGGCAGACCTCTATGAATTATAAGCCAGTCTGGCCTACAAGCCAGTTCAAAGCCAGCCAGGACTGCAGAGTGAGACTACTGTCTCAAACAAACAACAAAAACTGGTGAACAATGAAACAACAAAAATCATTCAACTTTTGGCTTTAGTGTAACAAAATTATTCACATGATTCCAAAATGTCAGCAAGCTATACATCTATATAAAATCATTGTTGAGCAAGCTTTTAAAAGAAACAATCATCTAAAGACCTTTTTATTAGAATTTTAAAACTTTGTTAAAGGGTTATGAAAAACCAGTTTATACAATACAAATGACCAAACTATTACTACATGAACAACATGAATAAGTCTCAGAAAAATCGGAGCTAAGCTATAATTACAGAAAGTAGATTGGCATGTGCTTGTGTGGGGATGAGGAGGGGGAGGAGGAATGAGAGCGACTCCACAGGGCACGGAGACCTGATTCTGAATGCATCCACCGTCTTGGTTATGTTGACTATTTTATGTGTGTATATAAATCTTTTCAAAAATACAGATTGTTAAACTTTTCAGATTGTACTTTATTTTTTATATATTTTATTATTTTTATTTTATGTGTATGCGTGTATTGCCTGCATGTAGGTTAGTGCACCCATGTCGTGCAATGCTCGCGGAAGCCAGAAGCAGCTGTCGGATCCCCTGGAACTGGAGTTATGGACAGTTGGTAGCTTCCATGTGGGTCTTCTGCAAGAAGAGTCAGTGTTCTTAACAGCTGAGCCATCTCTCCAGCCCCTCAGATTGTACTTTAAATGTGTGCAATTTTCAGTGGCTCATGCCTATGATCTTAGCACTTGGGAGACTGAGGCAGGAAGGTCTTGAGTTGAGGCCATCCTAGGGTATATAATGAGCGAAAGTGAGGGAAGAAGGTTTATTTATTGCATGTCAGTTTTAACTCAGTAAAGTTTTTAAAATAAAAAGCAAAAAATGAAAGGCAAGAAAGCACATTGAGTAAAATCAGTAAAAGATCATTTGAAAAACAAGCCCTACCGTTAATTTTTACTTCGGGCACCTAGAAGTAGCCTAATCTTAAATGGTTGCTTGGGGACTGAGGCCACTGGCAGAGAGTGTGCTTATACCAAGTACAAGGTCCTACATTCAGTCCCCTACACCTAAAAGGAAAAGAAAAAGAAATCTTTAGGTCTTTTGGAAGATGCTGAAAGCAAGTAAGATGTTATGTGGCTTAGAGACCCACCCAGATGGGACCCAGCAAAGCCAAGACCACGGTGAACCTCTGTGGGTTTCATCTGTGCCTTCAGAAAATTATGACTGTTATTTTTCTGTATAAAGTAATTGCTGGATTTTTAAGGCCTGAAAGCTTTAATTTCATGAGATCCTTTGTATTGATTTATAGGGAAACATGATTTCGAGCCTTTTAAATAACAGCTCTTTTTTGAATTTCACATCTTGAGCTAGTTATCTTTGACAGATACAGAAGACAGCTCATTTTGGTTTTTAGTCTTTGTTTTGATTTATATTCTTGCTTAAAGCTTCATTTTTAGCCAGGCATGGTAGCTCCTACTTTTAATCCCTATACTTGGGAGGCAGAGACAGCCTGAATTCAAGGCCAGCCTGGCCTATATAGCAAATTCCAGGCCAGACCAACTGGGGCTCCATAATGAGACGCTGTCTCAAAATTTAACAAAACAAGAGAGTTTGCAGTAGTCTTCTGTTAGTGGTTTCTGTGTTAAAGAAATGACTGGAGAAAGTATCATGACCAGGATCAAAACCCAGGATGAGTAGTTGTTCATGGGATCAGCCATGGCTTTGGAGGCCTTTGAAATCTTTTTGTCAGGACACTTGTGAGGTTGTGACTAAATGTTTTTAATTGGTAGGTTAATGATCTTTACAAAATCAGGTGGTGATAATAAATCATCCTCCCAGAATGTCTTGAGTTTCTCAAATTGGAGTCTTTTAAAATTTTATTTTATTTTATATTTTATTTTATTTATTTTATTTTGCTCTTTTTGAGACAGGGTCTCCCAGTAGTCCCAGCTGGCCTGGAACTCACTATGTAGACCAGGCTGGCCTCTGCCTCCCAAATGCTGGGATTAAAGGCGTGCACTACCACACCTGGCTAAAATTTTATTTTTATTTTATGCGTATGAGTGTTTTGCCTGCATGTATATAAGTATACCCATGTTGTGCAGTGCCTTCGGAGGTCAGAAGAAGGCGTCAGATCCCCTGGAACTGGAATTAGGATGGTTGTTAACCACCGTGTGGGTGTTGGGATTCGAACCCGGCTCCTCTGCAAGAGCAACAAGGGCTCTTAACTGCTGAGCCATCTTTCCAGCCCCTCAAATTGAAGTCTTTTGACTAAAGTTATCAGTAATGGTAAAACATTGTGTAGTCATTTTTTTCTTGTGTCAGTATGATATAAATAGGTGCGTTGGTTTGGTAGTTTGAAACTTAACTGTAGCTGTCAGTAAAGGCGTTTTATGATGTTATCAGTTTCTCTTCTTTTAGAGGGAACTAAAATTTAGGCCATTATTTTTAGAAACTTTTAGGGGTTTTTATTATTTTTTGTTGTTTTAATTTTTGAGAAAAGTTTCAATATATAGCCCTGGCTAGCCTGGAACTCTATAGACCAGGATGGAATCTTAACTCACAAAGATCCACCTGGCTCTGCCTTTCAAGTGTTGGGATTAGAGGTGTGTGCCATCATACACAGCCTAGAAACTTTTTTGAGGCAGGGTTTCTCTGTAGCCTCAACTGGCCTAGAATTCACTATGTAGACCAGGCTGGCCTTGAACTCCCAGAGCTCTGCCTGCCTCTACCTCCAGAGTGCTGGGATTAAAGGTGCATGCTACCATGCCCGGCTTGCTTATTTATTTATTTATTTATTTAATTTATTTATTTTTTTCTGTCTTTGTGAGACAGGGTCTCCCTGTAGTCCCAGCTGAACTGAACTCACTATGTAGACCAGGCTGGCCTTGAACTCAGAGATCCGCCTGCCTTAGCCTCCCAAGTGCTGGGACTAAAGGCGTGCGCCACCACGCCCAGGTGCCTGCCTGCCTTCCTTCCTTCCTTCCTTCCTTCCTTATTTTATTTTATTATATTATATTTTATTTTATTTTATTTTATTTTTTTGTTTTTGGTCTTTTTGAGACAGGGTCTCCCTGTGGCCCCAGCTGTCCTGGAACTCACTGTGTAGACCAGGCTGGCCTTAAACTCACAGAGATCCACCTGCCTCTGCCTCCCAAGTGCTGGGATTAAAGGTGTGTGCCACCATGCCTGCTTATTTATTTTTAAAATCACATTATTTAGTACTTTAAAAAAAAATCCTATATGGGGGCCTAGAGAGCTGCCTTAGCGGTTAAGAGCACTGACTGCTCTTGTAGAGGACCTGGGTTTGAGTCCCAGCACCCACATGGTGGCTCCGAACCATCGTTAACTCCAGTTCCAGGGGAATCCGAAGCCCTCTTCTGACCTTCGTGGCACTACACAACACCGGTGCACCCACATACATGCAGGCAATACACTCAGACACATAAAATAACAAAAATCACGGCAGAAATTAATGAAATTGAAACAAAGAAAACAATACAAAGAATCAACAATTCCAAGAGCTGGTTCTTTGAAAAGATAGCC
>NW_008358490.1:1943944-1944410 GCF_000622305.1 Nannospalax galili
CTCAAAGACAAGAACCACATCATCATCTTAATAGATGTAGAGAAGGCCTTTGACAAAATTCAACATACCTTTGACAAAATTCAAGTAGAGGGAATTGGACTGGAGGGAACATACCTCAACATAATTAAACCCATATATAACAAACCTACAGCCAACATCATTCTAAATGGAGAAAAACTGGAAGTATTCCCATTGAAATCTGGAACCAGACAAGGCTGTCCACTACCCTCACTTCTCTTTAACATAGTACTTGAAACTTTTGCAAGAGCAATAAGACAAGAGAAGGAAATTAAAGGAGTAATAATTGGAAAAGAAGAGATCAAATTATCCCTTTTTGCAGATGATATGATATTTAAGAGACACCAAAAATTCCACCCAAAAACTCCTAGAAATTATTAACACGTTCAGTAAAGTGACAGGTTACAAAATTAACCTACAAAAGTCTATAGCCTTTCTATATACCAAT
>NW_008358490.1:1944804-1944963 GCF_000622305.1 Nannospalax galili
CAACATGGTACTGGCACAAAAATAGACCCATAGACCAATGGAACAAAATTGAAGACCCAAATGAGAGTAAATGCAATTTCAGCCACTTGATATTTGACAAAGGGGCTGGAAATATTCACTGGAGGAAAGACAGCATGTTCAGCAAATGGTGCTGGCAAA
>NW_008358490.1:1945493-1947439 GCF_000622305.1 Nannospalax galili
AGGGGAACGCTCATCCACTGCTGGTGGGGCTGCAAACTTGTTCAACCCCTATGGAAAGCAGCTTGGAGAACAGTTAAAAAACTACAAATGAACCTAACATTTGACCCAGTTATACCACTCCTTGGCATATTCCCAAAGAAATCCTATTGCAGAGACACATGTACATCCATGTTTGTTGCTCTTTTCACAATTGCTAAGAGATGGAAGCAACATAGTGTCCCTCAATTGACGAGTGGAAAATGAAAATGTGGTTCATTTATATGATGGAGTTTTACTCAGCAGTAAAGAAAGATGAAATCATGAAATTTGCAGGTAGGAAACAGGCATTAATAAGGGAGATATGGATAAAACTTTGGCTAGTTTAAGGGAGGGAGGAGGGAAGGGTATACAAGGAACCTAGGGGATAAAGGGAAAGAAGGTGCCTAAGAGAGGTAGGGCCATAGGAGAAGGGTATTATTAAGGGAGAAAGGGGGGAAATGGGGGCACCTTAAGTGGGAAAACTATGGTGGAGGAGTGAGACAATGTGAGAGATAAATAATGCCTAGCTAGTTTTGAAAACCAGAGGGGACCATATTACTCCTACAACCTACTGACAAATTATACATAGCACATCAAGAAATATATGTCTAGGTAAGGTTTATCTGAGAGCAACTGGTCTTTGCCCAAGATGGCACACAGTAATTAAAAGCACCAGACTGGTGAAACTAAACTGCTGGGCATGGTGGCTCACGCCTTTAATCCGGCAGAGGCAGGTGGATCTTTGTGAGTTCGAGGCCAGCCTGGTCTACATAGCCCTCCTAGGTCAACTAGTTCCAGTGGACTATGAGCATCTCTCAAAATGCCCTGTGATTGTGGTGTGTCACCTGTCCTCTTGATCAAGGAGGCTGAGGAGACCCCACCAGATGGACTTGAACCAGTATCCAGTCTATAAACAGGAGGGTCAACACAGAGAAATCACTTCCTCCATGCTTCCAAGCGAAGCCAATCATGGTCGAGCAGGACATTTGACTTATCTTCACATAGTTGGAACTGGTAAAAGAAAGGAGCCAGGGGCTCCTCCCAAGACTATGTGACCCCTGAGGAACAGATCCTCAAATGACCTTAAGAGTAAAAATAAATCGGTTTATCTGGACCAATTGTATGGCCTCAAGCACCCAAAGGAAAGTATAACCAAAGATTAAAAGGGCCAATATAATTTCTTAAGAGTCCATA
Organism: Nannospalax galili; assembly: GCF_000622305.1. Taxonomy (NCBI): domain Eukaryota; kingdom Metazoa; phylum Chordata; class Mammalia; order Rodentia; family Spalacidae; genus Nannospalax; species Nannospalax galili. The sequence continues at coordinate 1,946,706 of NW_008358490.1, forward strand.
TGCATAGCTAAAGGCTATATAACAAGCAGCAATGCCAGACAGGCGATAACCTTCTTTTGAGTTGTTGGCCAGGGTGGCCAAAGAGACTCCCAGATAGTAACCCAGCGTAGAACCTAACCGATTGTGACTAGTAATAATCTGGTATATAGAGATTAGAAACGCATGTGCAAACATCTTAATGTCAATTGGACCCTCCTAAAACAAAGACTTCTAGATAGGTTGACTAGATTCACCAGATGGACAAGTAGTGGGGAATGGCTGGGGATGCCGACAGCATAGCAGAGAGTAGCAGGGATATCAGAGTCTAAGGGCTCTAGTGTGGGGAGGGATTCTATGGGAGGGTGCCGTCTAGGAAGTGGGGGTATTGTCGAATGAGGTAGTTTGGGATGTTCTGTGTAATATACACACAGAAATCAAATTTTTAAAAAATGTATTATATTTGAGGAGGAAGCATGGAAATTTGTGTCATGCTGATTAGTAGAGGTGATAAACAATATCATTGAAATCTGCCTGATGACTTTATAGACATACACAGGCACCAAGGATCTGATTATGACTAGTAATAATCAGATACAGATTAGAGATGCAAGCGCCAACATCTCAGTGTTAGTAGCAAAAACAATGAGTCTTTCTGCAAGGAAAAAATATACTCTAAAATGAAATGGAGATCTTTTTTAAAGGTTAAAAACTCATCCAATTTTATGTCTTACAGGGCTTATACTGAGTTCAATATT
>NW_008358490.1:1948278-1951364 GCF_000622305.1 Nannospalax galili
ATAATAAAAAAATTTTTTTAAATTCTGTTTGATATATTTCCATTATTTAGAGAATCTTATTACATTTTGGTGGACTGTATGTTTAACATGTGGAGAATTCTTTTTAACATATATGTACACTAACAAATATTGATGTATCTTTTTTCTAGTGGTTTAACTTGAATTCTTTGTTGACGGGTCCAGAATTAATATCAGACACATACCTCGCACTTTTCTTGGCTCAGTTACAGCAAGAAGGTAAATAAAGACTGAGAAATTTATGCTATTTGCTTTTCACAGTAGCTAAACAAAAACTAAGTCAATAGATGTGTGATAGTACTGATTTTGGGTTGTGAAATCATCCTCACATTTTAGGCAGTGAACTTGAGGCTATGATTTGAATGACACAGTTCCATGTGAATGCTCCTGATGTTGGATCCTCCCCTAAATCTGGAGCTTGCTTTGTGGCCCTTCTTAAGTAATCGCCCTTCCTTCTGTATCCTGCAGATCACAGGGCTGAGGGGAAGGGGTACAGTCTTCCTTTTCCCCTTTGATCCTTCTAGGCCCCTGTTCTTTCTGTGAACTCCTGCTCCTTTGAATGTATGCCCTAGATTAAACTATGCCTGCCCATCTATGAGCCTCTTCCTTTTTCATTGAAGGCTTTAGATCCACTGGTAATCTGTCTCTTTTGCTTAAATTCTTAGTGATTTCTACATTAGTAACTAATCCAATATCTTCTTGCTGTCAAAGATCATTCTTCACTCTTGCCTTGCCATTACCGATAGCTCCCTAATATCTATATGTTGATAATTCCCAGACTTTTGTCTTTAACCTAGACATCTGTCCTGAACTCTAATCCTGACTTTGACATCTTCACCTGGAAGTCCAGAAGGATTTCAAATCAAATATGTCCACCAAAGACTGGATCGTTGTGGTGGTTGTTTGTTTGGGTGTGTTGTTTTTCTCCCTTATACATGCTTTCTTTCAGGTATCCTTTTTCATAAGGACCATTCTTCCTGCAGCCTGGGTTCCTGTGTGTTATATTGCTAAAGCAGCTGGAGTGCTTTTGTAGAAATCTAATGTATATTATGTTGCATGCTTTACCATTTAGTGTCTTCAGAATAAATTCCAAAGTCTTGAATAGAATGTCAAAATTAGTGGGCTGGAGAGATGTCTCAGTGGTTAAGAGCACTGTCGACTCTTGCAGAGGACCTGGCTTTAATTCTTAGCACCTACATGGTGGCTAACAGCCTTCTGTAACTCCAGTTCCAGGGAATCCAACGCCCTCTTCTGACTGCCTCGGGCATTGCATGACATGGGTGCACTTACATACAGGCAGTATTCTCATACACATAAAATAATTATTTTATGTATATGAGTGTATTGCCTGCATGTAGGTAAGTGCACCCATGTCATACAATGCCTGAGGAGGACAGAAGAGGCCGTTGGATCCCCTGGAACTGGAGTTACGGACAGTTGTTAGCCGCCACGTGGGTGCTAGGATTTGAACCTAGGTCTTCTGCAAGAACAACCAATGTTCTTAACCGCTGAGCCATCTCTCCAGCCCCAGAATAAAATATTTTTAAAAAATAAAATTAAAAAGATGTTAAGCATTATCTTTTTTGTGTGATGACCAGCCCTCTTGAGCTTGATTTCTTTGATGTTTAAGAAAATCAGTAGAAAACTTCAAGTAGATTGGAATTCATTATAAACAATGTTTACTCACTTTCTGTGTGGAACATCTACCTGGAAAAACCCAGCTTTTCTAGGCTCATGTTTATTAAAAATTCCATTGGACCATTCAAAACATGAAGCAAGTGTTTGGCATCTTAACTAGATCCGGCGTTCCAGCTTCTCAGCTCCTATTTTCAGTTGGAAAGGCTCTGTTGGGGCAGGGGCACGGTCGGGAGCTACTATGTCCATAGGAGCTCCATTTTATCCCTGTTACCAGTCAGTGGACATAGTAACCAAACGTACCTTCACACCACCCCTGTGCGGAAGGTTCCTTTGTCAGTGATGAAAGGACCCAACCAAGACAGGTGACTGAAATAGTGCCATGTAGCTGGAAAGTGACAGAGCTAGGATCCAACACAAGGAATCCAATTCTAGATTGTTTCCTCTACCCACCTGTCCACTGCTGCTCAGTGAGTAGCCCAGCTGGTCAGACTCTGCCTTTGTAGAACTGTTGTACACAGTATATTGCCCTGTTTTCTCATAGTCACTGAGTCTTGCAGATGGGGAAAGTGAGGCTCAAGACATAATATACCAGGTCCTAGAGTCCCCTCCTAGTTCATGTGAGAATCATGTAAACCCAGGTGTTTCTGGATTTTCAACTTTTATTTTTCCTACTATACTGTGTTTCTTTTCTGTCTGCTATCAGTTCAAATCAATTTTGAATCTCTTACTAGTTGTTTTAGTTTATTTTTGCCTCTTTTTAGGTTATTCTATATTTGTTGTTAAGGGTGATCTGCCAGATTGTGAAGCTGACCAACTTTTGCAGATGATCAGGGTCCAGCAGATGCATCGACCAAAACTTATTGGAGAAGAATTAGCACAACTGAAAGAGCAGAGGTATAAATTAATCCTGCAGTATGGAATATATGATACAGTATGCATTTTCAAGAATTAAATTTATGTGATTACTTTTTTTTTAAGATTTATTTTTATTTATGTGTGTATCTGAGTGTGTACCGTGTGCATGCAGGTGCCTGCAGAGGCCAGAAGAGGAGAGCAGATCCCTTGGAACTATAGTTACAAATCGCTGTAAGCCACCTGATAAGGGTGTTGGGAACTGAATGCAGGTCTTCTGGAAGAGCAGCCAGTGCACATAACTGCGGAGCCATTCCTCCAGCACCAATACTTACATTTAATGTGTGACCATTTTACTATTGGTGGCTTCTTTTTAGAACTTTTTTTATTTTATGGATTTGTTTTTGTGGTGCTGGGAATCAAACCCTTTCACACCAGGCAAGTCTACCATTGAGCTATTTCTAAGCCCCTATTTTTATTTATTATTGAACATTTTTTTACCATTTTATTATATTGGATGGGTACATTTTGATGGAGGGGGCATACAAGACCTTCCTGGGCATGTGTGTTTTTATTTA
>NW_008358490.1:1951390-1977723 GCF_000622305.1 Nannospalax galili
ACAGGGTCTCCCTGTAGCTCCAGCTGTCCTGGAACTCACTATGTAGACCAGGCTGGCCTTGAACTCACAAAGATCCTCTGCCTCCCAAGCACTGGGATTAAAGGTGTATGCCACCACGTCCAGCTGTGTGTTTCTATAGTTTTGTATACACATAATACATTTGGATTATATCCAACCCCCATAACTTTTCCTTATCCTCCTTTCTCTGAACCCTTCTTCTTCCCAACAAATAGCCTCCTACTTGCATGCCTTTTTCTCTTCTTTTTTTAAAAATATTTTATTTATTTATTTATTTTTTAATTTTTTTATGCATGTATTGCCTGCGTGTAGGTAAGTGCACCCGTGTCGTGCAATGCGGAGGACAGAAAAGGCTGTCAGATCCCCTGGGACTGGAGTTACGGACAGTTTGTTAGCTGCCATGTAGGTGCTGGGATTTGAACCTAGGTCTTCTGCAAGAACAACCAGTGCTCTTAACCACTGAGCCATCGCTCCAGCCCCACATTTTTCTCTTCTTGAGTTGAGTTAGGGTTGGTTGCCATGAACATGGGCCTAGGGTTATTTACTGGAACATGGGGAACTTCAGTGGCTTTACCACTGAAGAAAAATGACTCCCCCTCCTTCAGCAACCATTAATTGCCAAATAGCTTCTTAGTTATGGATGGGCCTCAGCCCTTCCCTCATCTCTGCGGGAATGTTGATGGCCAGATTTTGTACAGTAACTGTAGCTGCTGGGAGCGCATTCTTGTCCAGAAGGCAGCATGTCACAACTCTTCTCTTATCTCTTGCTCTTAACTCTTTCTGTCCTTTCTTCTATGATGTTCCTTCAGTCTTAGAGGGGTTTTTAGCACTTGGAAAGTTATGCATTTCTGCATTAACTGTTATCCTCTACAAAAAGCTTTTCTGACCACGGTTGAGAATGGCACTAATCTGTATGTCTAAAACTATTTAGAAGGCATGTGACAACAGATCTATTTAGTGAAAGAGTAGAAGTAGGTTCCCCCGGAGGGCCTATGACCTCCCCAGCTGTGGACTTTTGACCAGGTTTATGGTGCCAGGCATGAATTCCTTCCTGTGGAGCAGGACTCAAATCCAGTCAAGGTGGTGGTGCATGCCTTTAATCCCAGAACTCAGGAAGCAGAAGTAGGTGGATCTCTTTGAGATTGAGGCCAGCCTGGTCTACTTAGTGAGTTCCAGACTAGCTGGGGCTACAGGTGTTTCAAAAAACAAAAAAAGTCCTAACAAAAGAAGTGGTTGTTTGCCTTGTAATTCTCATGTCACTATTGCACATCTTATCTGGCTGGACAATATTTTAGAATGCAAGCTCTGCATATAACCCTCCAGCACTATGAGACCCTACCAGCAGCAGGGAGTAAGCTTCAGCTCAACTCCACCTTGGTTTCTCTATTCTGCAGCTAAAGTCTGTAATACTAAATTACCAGTTGGATCTTACCATTTAGTTCTGATGGGCAGCCAAGGGTAATGGCAGTAGTCTGTATTCTTTTGGAGGGCTTCTGCATTTATTTATTCTTTGAGACAGGGTCTCAAGTAGCTCAGACTGGCCTCTGTCTTGCTAAGGATAACCTTGAACTTCACCTCCCCAGTGCTAGAATTACAAGTGTGTGTCGTCATGCTGTTTTGTGTATGGTGCTGAGGATCGAACCCAGGGCTTTGTGTATGTTAGGCAAACTTCTGCCCACTGTGCTGTTTCTCCAGACTCTTCCCCATTTAAAATAATGATCATTTTCAGTGTTTGGGTTCAAATCCTTGATTTCATGCATATGCTATACCACAAGCTATACCCTAGTGCTCCTCCCCACCTTTTAAAAATGAGAGGCAGGTTTCACTAAATTACCCAGTTCTTGAACATTAGCCTCCCGAGTAGCTGAGACCCATAAGCATAGGCCTCTGTGCCTAGCTAGGGTATGTTTTCTTGACGTTATAGAATCAGTTCTTTGAACTACTGTGTATTGGCTTTGTATTACTAGGACTTAGATGCTTGGAAATGTTTTTGTTTAAAATCTTTAGTTTACAAATGCCTTTACGTTGTGTCCAAAATTGAAGGCTAGGCTGCAGTTACTACGCTTTGTGTTTTCCAGTATCCTTAAAGCAGACCTGGAACGAGTCCTAGCAGTCACCGATGGTCCAGGAATGTTAGATGAAGATGAGGAGGAGCTACAAAGGGCTCTGGCGCTCAGTCGTCAGGAAGTTGACATGGAGGACGAAGAAGCAGATCTCCGCAGGGCCATTCAGCTCAGTATACAAGGTATCAACATTTTGATGTGTGCTTTAGTCATTTTTGAAGAATTGGCTCAAATTGTTTAGTTTTTCTGAATAGTGCCCTGTTAGAAATTCTTTGACAGTTACCACAGAAGCACTAGCTCTAAACAGCGTTTCTTTTAAAATTTGTTGATTATAAATCATTTTTATAATATGTATTAGGACTGTATTTCTTGTATTTAATGGAAGTAAAATTGATAATTTTACTTCTGGTTATGTTATTTGACTATAATACTAACATAATTATTACAACAACTAATTAGGATTAATCTTTTAGTGGTCAAATGACCCTTATGCAGTCCAGCTGTTTTATAAGTGCATGCCATTGAATATCTAACACTTACTGGCTATACAGTTTAAGGCTTGAGTCCACTTATGGAGGGAGCACATCTTTTTCATTGATGTAAGTCTATTGATAGAGAGTGAAGATACAGCCCCTTGGGAATGAAGGCAGAGAAAAATTGTGAGGCATTTCAAAGCTGTTTAGTAAAAAGTGTGAAGTGCTTTATTTTTGTAATTTTGTTTTCATCTAATTCATATGAATTTGCTTCTAATTCTACTGAGATTGAATATCATCTGAATTCCTTTAATGTCTCAGTGTAATTGAGGTTCCATGAATATAATTATTCCTGTTACCCTGGGTTTTTCATGTTTTAGGCCTATCTCAGTGCTCCATATGGTATGCAGTCCCATTTTTGAGCAGCAGAGACCTGCTGGATTAGTGCAGTAATGCACAGAAAACCGTCTTACCACTTTATTTCACAGTTCATGTAGAATCTGTGATTGGTACAGTTATCGGTGAGAATTTGGGAGTTGTGGCATCACCCAGATTTTGAGCATGGAGGAGGAAGAGCATGTTTGTTTTGTAATCGTCTGTCTTCAGTTGCGCTGAGGAGTACCATGCCTTCAGAGGTGTGTGTGCATTTTTTAGTAAGTTGCAGAACATAGGAGTGTGGTATTAAAGACCTCATACTAGGTGCACTTTGGACTTATATTCTCACATCTGCTGTATCATAGATGCAGATCAGCCTTGGTTGTAGTGAACACTTTACATTTGGAGTACCTTAATCAGATTTTCCATGAGACTTTCATAGCCTTATATTTACAAAATAGTAGCAGAATGCTTTTAAGAAGAAAACTTTATAGAAGCTTGTGCCAGCAAGAATAAACATAGTATTAACTTGAATAGGTAAATAAAATGATTGGGTTTTATTCCATTTTATTTTTTTTCAGGTGGTTCCAGAAATGTATCTCATGATATTCCACAGACATCAAGTACAACTCTTACATCAGAAGAGCTGCGGAAGAGAAGAGAGGCCTACTTTGAAAAGTAAAGTAGTTGGTACAAATTAAATTTACATATTTAATATTCACTTTATTTTATTTCTCTGTAAATGACTGCTTACTGTCTGAACCTGTGAACATGTGAATATAGTTTTAATTTTTTTACAGAAAATGAAGTATGAAATAGAGTTTTAGATTAAAAACTTTGCTTCAATCTTGGATAAAGTTACATGGAATAGAATGAAGGAAACCTTATGAAATCTACCCAGAGGTAATGGAATTAAGGAAAGGAAGAATAGTGCCTGTTGGTCCTCTCATTGTGGCCTTGGTAACCTGCAAGCCCTGCCTGTTCTTCTGTCAGTTAATAGGAAAGACAGTTTTTGAGGTAGGGAGCGTCCAGGAGAGGTGGTAGGTGGCCCATGGTCCTGCTCCTTATCACGTCAGCATCGGGACATAGATGTAAACTGTAAATCTGAGTCATAAACTCCAAAAACCATCTTCTGTACTCAGTTTATAAGTGCTAAAAAGAAATGTTAACGCTTTCATGGTGTCTTCCTTTCTAGCAACTGTCATTTACAAGTCTCTTTACTTTTTGAAAAAAAAAAATTTTTTTTTGCTGGGTGTGGTAGTGCATACCTTGAATCCCAGCACTCAGGAGACAGAGGCAGGTAGGCCAGCCTGATTTCCACAGTGAGTTCCAAGCCAGCCAACCCTGTATGAGACCCTGTCTTTCCATCCCCACCCTCCATCATACACACACACACACACACACACACACACACACACGATGTTTTGAGACAGGCCTTGTAGTTTTTCTGGCCTCGAACTTAAGACAGTCTTCCTACCTCCGCTTTTCTAGAGCTAGGATCACAGGTGTCTTCCACTGTGCCCAGTTCTTTTTAAAAAACAAAACAAAAAATTCCACCTTAAAAATTGCATGATTTCCGGGCGTGGTGGTGCACGCCTTTAATCCCAGCACTCAGGAGGCAGAGGCAGGCGGAGTTCGAGGCCAGTGTGGTCTCCATAGCGAATCCAGGCCAGCTGGGTACAGGGAGACCCTGTCTCAAAAAAGACCAAAATAATAATAATAATTACATGATTAATAAGTTAATCAGATCCTCTGATCCCAGGCCAGAAACATAAGACAGACTAGAGACTGAATCTGCCCAGTTACTGTGTCTCATCAATTCAAAGATGCATATATTTTCACATTTCATCATTTATCTGAAAGACTAGGCATACAGCTCAGTAATAAGGGTGCTCACCAAACATGCATTAAGCTTTGGGTTCCAGCCCCAAAGGTTGAGAAGGACCTCCTGACATCCTGATTGGCGTTGTAGTAGTATCTAAAGTGTTGGAACATTTTACATCTGCTGGTATGGTGGAGATAATATTTACCTTTTTTCTGTTTTCTGTTTTTTTAAGTAACAACTCAGAAGTATATGAAGGAAAGTTCTGATCAGCTGACATCCTCTTAATGTGAGGTATTTCTAGTATTCAGTGACTGATTGATGAACTTTATTCTATTTTAAAATTTTAAATAGCACTTATTAGTGTTTTTCATGTCTTTAAAAATTTTTAATTAACTTTTACTTTTTTGATAAACATCAGATTTATGCATAAGTCCATATTTATTACTCAGATTTAATAAATACAACCAACATGGCCCAAGTTTTATGCCACTAATTCCCATGCTTTCCATTATTCTGTCTACAAGCTTGGATTTTGTAACAAATCATAGTCATCCTATTGTTGCTATTTTTATAGGTGTCTCCAGACTGAGGATTTGGGGGGGTATATGTATGGGGTTTTTTGTTGTTGTTGCTTTGTTTTTCTGGGGTTTTGGGGTTTTTTTGGCAGAGTCTCATTTGCTGTCCCAGCTAGCTTCAAATTCACAATTGTCCTGCCTCTGATCCCTCAGTGCTGGGATTAGAGGTATACACCACACCTGGCTTGACTATGTTCTTGGGTGTATGTGTGTATCTTTGTGTGTTTTCTAGCATAGCCAAATCCTGTTGTCACAAAGCGATAATGATTGACAGTTTTTGTCATTAAATACCTACTCTTAAAAATAACTTACAACTACTTAAGTAGGTAAAATTAGTATTCTGAAAGATTTAAGAGTTAAGAAAATCTATGTTCCCATTATCCCTTCCTTCAGTAGATGATGTTAGTGTCTGGGCACGTTCTCTTCTTGTCATCTTGTCATTCTGTGTGTGTGTGTGCCTGTGTGTCTGTGTGTGTTGGTTATACCTATTTTCCCATGATGGTAAATATCTTCGTTTTTTTTCTTTTTCTTTTCTTTTTTTTTTTTTTTTTTTGTCTTTGAGACAGGATTTCCCTGTAGCCCCAGCTGTCCTGGAATTCACTGTGTAGACCAGGATGGCCTTGAACTCACAGAGATCCACTTGCCTCTGCCTCCCAAGGGTAAATATCTTCTTAACAGTTTTCATGATATTTTGTAAAGCAGATGAGTGTTTCATAATTTATTTATAAGCCTTTTGATGTTTTCTATTGTAATTAATAGTGCAACAAGCAATCTTTGTATTGATTCTGTGCTTTAAATCTCCCCTAATTACTCTGGGAATGTCTTATGTTGGGTTACCCAAGATGATCATTTTTTAAAGGTCTCGATACAGAGTTCTAAAATGCTTGCAGGATAGTTCTCAAGTGAAACTTCTGTGATAATTTCATAAAGTTTTGGCCAGAATAAAAAAGTCCAAACAGACATTCTTTGTACAGAAACTATACAGTTTATAAGTGCAGTAAAGAAAAGTAGAGCATATGGCGCTGAGGAATGACTCAGTCAATAAAGAACTTATCAAGCCCAAGGACCTCACTTCAGAACACATATAAAAATGTTAATGGTGGGGGGCGGGATTTAGCTCAGTGGTAGAACGCTTGCCTAGCAAGCACAAGGCACTAGGTTTGGTCCTCAGCTCTGGGGAAAAAAAGAAAATGCTAGTGTGTTGGGGCTGGAGAGATGGTTCAGTGATTAAGAGCACTGACTGCTCTTGCAGAGGACCCGGGTTCAGTCCCTAGCACCCACATGACACCCACATGGCGGCTATGAACCGTCCTTAACTCCAGTTCCAGGGGAATCCAAAGCCCTCTTCTGTCGTCCATGACACAGGTGCACTCACATACATGCAGGCAACAACTCATACACATAAAATAAAAAATAATAAATATTAAAAAAAAAAAAAAGCTAGTGTGGTCATGCGTGTTTGTAATCCCAGCACCTGGAAGTGTAGGCAGGTGGGTCCCCTGACTGGCCAGCCAGTCCACCCTAATTGGTGAACTTCAGACCAGTTAGAGACCCTGTCTCAAAGGAGCTGGATGACTTCCCTGAGGACACCGAAAATTGTCCTCTAGCCTCCACATGTGCACACATGCATGCAAGAACATTTGCACACACACAAACATACATACATATACATCTGAAAATGAAGACATCTAAAGATGTAAAATATTAAAATATGCTTCTTTATTTTTAATTTAAAATTTTTTATTACATTGATGTGTGTATGTGTGTGCATGTGCATGTGTGTGTCACAGCATGCATGTGAACATAGGAGCACACATTGCAGGAGTTGATTCTCTTCCTCCAACCCAGAGATGGAACTCAGGTCATCAGACTTAGCAGCCAGAGCCTTTATTTACCTGCTGAGCCATCTCACCAATCCCATTCTTTTATTCAGACATTTTATTAATTTTTTTAGATTAAAAGCATGAAAGTTTTAGCCAGACATAGTGACACACACCTTTAATCTCAGCACTTGGGAGGCAGAGGCAGGTGAATCTATGAATTCAAGGGCAGCCTGCTCTACCTAGCAAGTTCCAGGCCAGCTGGGGCTACAGGGAGACCCTGTCTCAAAAAGGCAAAAAAAAAAAGTGAAACTTTCAATATATTTTTGTATTTTTTAGTAGCAAGAAAGATAATTTAGTAGCATCCTATAATGAATAAGTTGACTATAACAATCACAATTAAAAAGCCATAACTAGTGGAGCTAAAGAGATGACTCAGCAGTTGTGAACACTGGCTGCTCTTGCAGAGGACCCAGGTTCGATTTCCAGTACTCAGTAGCTAAAAATCGTCTGTAACTCTGATTCCAGAGGATCCGACACTGTCCTCTGACCCCCAAGGGGATTGCACAACAGATACATTTGTATACACGCAGGCAATAAACTAATATACATAATTAAAAATAATAAAGTATTTTAAAAGCCATAACTAGTACCAGGCATGGTGGCGCGTGCCTTTAGTTCCAGCAGAGGCAGGCGGATCCCTGTGAGTTCAAGGCCAGCCTGGTCTATATAGTGAGTTCTAGGCCAGCTGGGGCTATAGAAGAAACCCTGTCTAGAAAAGACCAAAAAAAAAAAGCCATAACTACTGCTTTTTAGCTGACATAATGTGGCCAGCCTTGCACTTTTGAAAGGTGTCTGGTCATGAGCACGCCCCCTTTCTAGTAGTTGGTTGTGGGTTAACAGTGATTTCCAGCCTTAGTCCTTCAAAGTATACAGAATCAGTAGAGAAGCTAAGAAACTGTATTTGCCATTCATTCAAATCTTAACCTGACTAGGTCCTCTCTCTCTAGCTTCTGTCTTTGGGCTTTTGGTTGAACCGTTGTCAGGTATCTGGCTGTCTCTTCCTTTCTTCCTTCTCCAGCCGATCCTGGTGCTAACTTGCTATTCAGAGTTTTAACTGTTCTTTTCCCCATCCCCATTGAGTATTCAGTGCTTCAAATGTAATGTGGTGATCAAATAAAATTCTTTATAGGATCTCTTTCTTGTATAAAAACTACTGTGGGAATTTTTTTTAAGATTTTATTTTTATGTGTGGGAGTGTTTTGCCTACATATATGAAAGTGCACCACATGCATGCCTAGTGCCTGCAGAGGCCAGAAGAGAGAGTCAGATCCCCTGGAACTGGATAAAGGATGGGTGTTAGCCACCATGTAGATTCTGGAAACCGAACCTGGGCCGTCTGGGAGAGGCGGCCAGTGCTCTTAACCCCAGAGCCATCTCTCCAGCTCAAAATTACTGTTAAAAATTAGCCCATTGGGGCTGAAGAGATGGTTCAGCTTTTAAGAACTACTCTCTGCTCTCCCAGAGGACCCATTTTGGTTCCCAGCACCCACAGGGTGGCTAACAGTCATCTATAACTGCAGTTCCACAGGGATCTGACATCCTCTTCTGACCTCCACAGGCAATGCAATGCACATGGTGTGCTTACATACAAGCAGGCAAAGCACTCATACAGATAAGATAAACATAGCTGGACATGGTGGCATACACCTTTAATCTCAGCACTCAGGAGACAAGGCAGACATGTCTCTGTGAGATCGAGCCTAGCCTAGTCTACATAGTAAGTCCCAGGCCAATTGGGGCTACAGAAAGATCGTGTCTCACAAGCAACAAAAACCCCATAAAATAAAAATAAGTTAAAATTTTAATTAAAAAATTTTTAACCCACCAGAAGTTTTAAAAAAAATAGCCTATTACAAATTCATAATTTTTAAGGAAAATTTGGTAAGTAATATTTTCATAGCCATGACAGTTTTTTCTAGCAGGAATCTCTACATCTCTTTTACCAGTCATAAACCAAGCAAAACTACCACATCAGCCATGGTACTGTTAATGCCTGCCATAACTCATGTTAGAAGCATAAAATAAATGGTGGATATGAAGATTATTTTGTAAACTAGTAAGTATTCCACAGATAGATATTTGTTAGCATTACTTAATATCTTTTCCAGGAGTAGCTTTGAAATGATACAGTCTGCTTGTTATAAGAAACTTAGTGTTTCATAGTAAGGAAGGATACAAATATTTTCATAGCCAAGGAGTGCCATAATATTTTGATTGCCTACTGCTTAAGTCATTGCTTTAGTGGCATGGCATAGTTTATCAGACAGCTTGGTTTAAGAACAAACTACTAGGGGTGTTTAAGCAGAAATGTAATTAACAGGGAAATTAAGGCTTACAAGTTTAGAAAAGCTCTCAGCCAGGCCTACACAATATTACAGGCCAGTTTGTGAGGACTACAACCACTGCCATGTTAGGATTATAGAGGATCAGATACTGCATTTAAGAATAGGCTGCTGGGGGCTGGAGAGCACATACTGCTCTTACAGAAGACCTTAATTCACTTCCCAGCACCCACATTGGGCATCTCACAATTGCCTGTCACTCTAGCTTGGGGAATCCCAACAGGCTTTTCTGGCCCTCAGGGGCATCTGCAATACATACACAAATACACATAATTTTAAATTTTTAAAAAATTAAATCTTTTTTTAAAAAAAAGAACAGGTAATAGGGGCTGGAGAGATGGTTCAGCAGTTAAGAGCACTGACTGCTCTTGCGGAGGACCCAAATTCTGTTCCCAGCACCCACATGGCAGCTAACTACTATCCATAACTCTAGTTCAAGGGGATCCAGTGCCTTCTTCTGGCCTCCACAGGCATTGCACTCATATGGTACACTTACATACATCCAGGCAATGTGCTCCTATATATAAAATAAAAATAAAATATTTTTTTTTTCTTTTTGAGACGGGGTCTCCCTGTAGTGAGGCTGGCCTGGAACTCACTATGTAGACCAGACTGGCTTGAACTCACACAGATCTGCCTCCCAAGTGTTGGGATTAAAGGGGTATGCCACCACACCTGGTGTTAAATAAAATATTTTTTACAAAATTAAAAGCAGAAGCCAGGCATGGTGGTGCACGCCTTTAATCCTAGCACTTGGGAGACAGAGGTAGGAGGATCTCTGTGAGTTCAAGGCCAGCCTGGTCTGCATAGTGAGTCCCAGGACAGCGGGGGCTACAGGGAGACCCTTTTCAAAAAAAAAAAAAAAAAAAAAAAAAAAAATTAAAAATAGAATAAAGGTTATCCCTCTGAAGCAGCAATCTCCTTGGAGTTCAGTTTCATCCTAGGCTACATACCTGGACTAAAGACCCTATTTCAAAAAACAAAACAGGAAGCAAAAGATTCAGAAAAATGCTATTAATAATTCATTTAAAATCATATCATATAGTGGCACACGCCTTTAATCCCAGCACTTGGGAGGCAGAGGCAGGCGGATCTTTGTGAGTTTGAGGCCGGCCTGGTCTACAAAGTGAGTTCCAGGACAGCTGGGGCTACAAGGAGACCCTGTCTCAAAAAGACAAAAAAGAAAAATCATATACATTTTTAAAATCTAGGCTTTCTCACTCTCAGTCATTGTAAGGATTTTTGGGGGTTTGTTTTTTAGTTTTCTGTGTATGTATTCATAAAAGCAGTAGTACACAGAGCTCCCTATACCTTTCTTTACCTTTACCCATATTCTCTGGTTGTTGACATTTCAGAAATACATGGGAATAACATGTATGTTCTCTCATTGTGGCTTAGTATTTCAGCATACATTTTTCTAAATACAAGGATATACTCCTACGTGTTTTGTTTTTGAGACAGTATCGCAGTATGTTGCCCAGGTTAGTATTGAACTCCTAGGCCCAGGTAATCTCCTGGCTCAGCCTCCTGAGTTCCATGGAGTACAGGCACAGCCAGCTTCACACTCACTTTATTTTTTTTTTGAGACAGGGTCTTCCTGTAGCCCAACTGGCCTAGAACTCACAGAGACCTGCCTTCCTCTGCCTCCCAGGAGCCATGCACCACCATGCCCAGCCATGCTCACATTTTTAAATGCTTTCTAATTGCCCTGCCTACATGTTTTAAAAATAAGGCTTTTATGACATTGTTTATACTTTTAAAAATACAGAAGAAAGCATGGTGGCACACGCCTTTAATCCCAGCAGAGGCAGGCGGATCTCTGTTAGATCAAAGCCAGCCTAGTCTTCATAGTGAATCTAGGCCAGTTGTGTCTACAGGGAGACCCTGTCTCAAAAAGATCCCCCCCCCAAATACTTAATACAGTAGATAGTGGAAACTTGGTAATGTATGGGAAATAGTTGTTTGCAATTTTGATTCATCAAATAATGAAGTAGCCATGTAGTAGGCACAGTTTCAGGCCCTGGGGAAACAGGTAAGCAACATAATGTTTGCCCTCTCATTAGCTTACAAGCCAAGCAGAAGCATACAGATGACAGTACATTTGTGTTGAGAATTAAAATGAAATAGAAGGTTTGCAGGGTACTTTTGGTGGGGTGGGCAGGAGAGGCATCTCTAGGGAAATGCTTACTAAGTTCAGACCTCAGTGACAAGAAGGAGCCACCCAGGGAAAGAGCACATTAACTCACATGATAATTTGACATGGTTTGTCTTGTCAAAGGTACTTTTCAGTGACTCCTTACAGTATTAAGGATGGATAAACATTCATTTGCATAAGGATAGCTACTAGTACATCTTGCACAGCAAATGAAAATAGTAACCTCTTTTCTGATAATCCAGATATGTAGGTTTTTTAGGATAAACACTTTCATACTTGTAATTGTCAGACTGATTCTCACGTGGTTTTCATGCCAGTGACTATTTTGATTTATGGAACAATTTATTTTTCTTAGGCGTTTTCAATATATATTCACTTCTGAATGTTCCAGGCAGCAGCAGCAGGAGGTGGTTCCACCTGGGCAGCTTTCATATCCATGTGAAAGACCGACCACAAGTTCAGGAGGACTCAGGAATGATCAAGGTACAGCTAGCTCTCTGGCCATTCACCATGTTTGCCAATTAAATGCTTTTCTTGATACCCAGGGTCCATGTCATTTTTACTCTATACTTGTTTCTTCCTTTTTTGTTTCTGTTTTTTTTTTTTTGTCTTTTTGAGACAAGGTCTCCATGTAGCCCCAGCTGACCTGGAACTCACTGTGTAGACCAGGCTGGCCTTGAACTCACAGAGATCCGCCTGCCTTTGCCTCCCAAGTGCTGGGACTAAAGGCGTGTGCTGCCACGCCCAGCTTTTGTTTCTTCCTTTTTTCATTGGATTAAAACTCTTAAATGAAGTATGCTAAATTCCACTGGACTAAGGAGTAGAAAGAGCGTTTGATAAGTACTTGAGTTTTATTTATTATTCAATATAGTTTGCTTTATGTTTTGAGATAGCCTCACTATGTAGCCAAGTCTAGCCTAGAACTCACTGTGTAGCCCAGACTGGCCTAAACTCACGATCTTCCTGTTTCAGCCTCTTTATTATTAGCCTCCAGGCATGCACCACCATGCATAGCTTGGTTTTAAAATTATCAACACAATGGTACCTGTACTCAACACTTGGGAGTCTGAGCAGGAAGATCATGAGTTTGAGGCCAGGCTGGGCTCAAAAAAAATGTTACTTTGGTGCTGGAGAGATAGCTCAGCAGTTAAGAGCACTGACTGCTCTTAGAAGAGGACCTGGGTTCAATTCCCAGCACCCACATGGCAGCTACAAACCATCCTTAACTCCAATTCCAGGGGAATCCAAAGCCCTCTTCTGACCTCTGCGGCATGGCATGACACAGGTGCATTCATACATGTAGGCAATACACTCATAAAATAAAAATAATAAAATATTTTTTTTAATTTAAAAGATAAAAATTTTTTTAATGTTATTTTAAAGCTACATGGAACCACATCCAACACTGTGCTAATGTCTGTGTCAATATCTGGGTTTGAGTTTGAGCTTTAGTTATTGAAAGTGTATCTAGCTGACAGGTCCATAGGACCTCTATCTTTGCAATGTTCTGTGAATTGGTAATTACTTAAAAATAAAAAGGTTTTCTATAAAGTGTAAATTGTTTTGGCTCGAGAGATTACTCAGCAGTTAAGCACTGGCTGTTCTTATAGAGGACCCAGGTTCAGCTTCCAGCACCCACATGACAGCTAACAACCATCCGTAACTCAGGTTCCAGAAGATCTGATGCTCTCTTCTGACCACTGGCACTGAATGACACAGGTGTACCTATCTACATGCAGGCAATACACTCATACACATAAAATAAAAATTAAAAAGTTTAAAATGGAGGGGCTGGAGAGATAGCTCAGTGGTTAAGAGCACTGACTGTTCTTGCAGAGGACCCGGGTTTGATTCCCAGCATCACACATGGCTGCTATGAACTGGCTACAAACCATCCTTA
Organism: Nannospalax galili; assembly: GCF_000622305.1. Lineage (NCBI taxonomy): Eukaryota > Metazoa > Chordata > Mammalia > Rodentia > Spalacidae > Nannospalax > Nannospalax galili. The sequence continues at coordinate 1,965,000 of NW_008358490.1, forward strand.
ACTCCAGTTCCAGGGGAATAAGCCCTCTTCTGACCTCCGCCGCATTGCACGACGCGAGTACACTCACATACATGCAGGCAATACACTCATACACATAAAAAAAAATATTTAAATTAAAAAAAAAAAAAGATAGTCTCAGGTTTAAAAAAAAAACTTAAAGCGCCAGGCATGATGGCACACGCCTTTAATCCCAGCACTCAGGAGGCAGAGGCATCTCTGAATTCAAGGGTAGCCTGGTCTCCATAGCGAATCCAGGCCAGCTGAGGCTACAGGGAGACCCTGTCTCAAAAAGACCAAATAAAAAAGAAAAAAAAACCTTACAGGGGTAAATTGTTAGCATACACACTAAAGCTCAAATTCATATCACTAAGTAAAAAGTCACATTGAACAGGCTACATACTTACCATAGGAGTCCATTTACATGATTTTCAGGAAAGGCAGAAAGAACTGTACAACAGACAGTAGTATCTGGCTAAGCTTGGGGAGTGGTCACAGAGGCAGCAGGAAGGAACCCGGAAAAGGGGCAGCAGTAGACAGGATGAGTGTGTGTCTTAATGGTGGTATTTTGTTCTCTATACATTTGTGGGTTTTTTAAATGCTACTAAAAAAGAAGCATGTAAATTACAAAGTCAAGAAAGGAAACTTGGGTTGGCAAGAAGGCTCAGCAGGCAAAGGCACTTGCCACCAAGACTGACATCGAGTTCAGTCTGCAGAACCCACATGGTAGGAGAGAACCAGTTCCAACTAGTTGTCCTCCAATCTCTACACACATGTTGAGGCACGTGTATGTCCACATACAAATGCTTACAGTTTTTTTTTTAAAGAAAACTAGTATTTAAGTAGAAGTACATTTCCTAAAAGTTTGCCTTTTTTTCTTTGTTTTGAGACAGTCTCATGTAGCCTAGGTTGGATTTATACTTTATGTAGCCAAGGATGACCTTGAACTTTGATTCTCTTACCTCCATTTCCGGAGTGCTAAGATTACCTGTTTTACCTAGTATGCCCTGTTTTATGCCATACTAGGAACTGAACCCAGGCCTTGTGCAAATTAGTCAAGCACTCTTATCAACTGGGCTACGCCTTCAGCTTAAAAGTTTACCTTTTGGTAACAGAATTTTCCAGAAATTTCTGAGAAATGTGTTTTATTTCCCAGCAGGTAATGCTATGAGCGAAGAAGACATGCTTCGGGCTGCTGTGACCATGTCTTTAGAAACTGTTAAAGATAACTTGAAAGCAGAAGGAAAAAAATAATACCTTTCAAAACTCATTTTGATACTCATTACTTTCTAACACTGTCCTGTGTGATTACAACATAGGGTCCATTTTTGGTAACGTGTCAAAGAGATCAGTGTTTACCAGAGGAAATCAGACACTTCAGGGGTTTGTAAACAAATGAGCAGAAACTCAGAAAATGTATTAGTCATAGGACTAAATAATGAAACAAATACGCCAAAGAGGCAGTCAGCAATTAAATTTAAAGTAGTTTTCTAAATGTCCCTTTTTGTTTTTCAAGTGTGCAATATCTAACATGTCTAAAATTAGGGCATTTTCCTTAACTCTCTTTACAGACCACCTGTTCAGCTCTTACCACAGGGCTTGTGGATAGTTTTGTTTTCATTTTCTCTCTCCTGTTGCGGGTGGTTGGCTCTCTTCATAGTCTAATCATTTCTTCCATTTCCTATTGATCATACTAACCTTTTGTGGAAATGTCTCTTGTCTTTTTCCAGAAAGATAAACCCATCTCCCCAAGTCTATAATTCGGTGCTCGGATACCCTCTTGTGTTATTTTCTCTGGTCACAGTTTCTGTGCTTCATGGTTTCATTATTTTTCCGCAACTCTTTTCAAACATGGTAATCTATTCTGAGGTTTTACTTTTTAAGCCCTCGCTAATGGGGACATTATTTCCTAACTTTGATGCATTCCTCAACTCTGAAATCAGCTCTACTCAAGTACTTGGGAATAAATGAGCTTGTTTTTTTAATGTGTGAGCATGTGCTTTCCTAGATGCTTTGTGAATGTCTTTTCGGTCCTGTCAGACCTTACTTTTGTAACCCTTTCCTGCGCCTTACTGTTTCCTTCTCTAGTTGAGAAAAGGAGAAGCTAGTATGCAAGCTGATTTCCTTCTAAGACTTAACATATGCACCCACCATGAATGTATGGCAGGAGCAGTTCGGCCTTCGGTGTTAGTGGCAGGTTCATCTTATTCTATGACTGCAGCTTTGTTTTCTGTGTACAGCTGAGTCCTGGAATGTAGATCTTCACATTTTCTAGTAGACTGTAGCCTGCCAGAGATGGCGGTCTGGAACATGAAAATAATTTACTAATGAAAATATATTAAAATTTATACCCTTGCATCTTTAAAGAGCTTAAGAATTGTAGAGGTCACAGTACTTAAAGGGTCTGTAAATAAGAAAATCCTTAGTTTTGATAAACATTCTTTAATTGGGATGCACAGGGAGTGTCTTGCTGGGACAGTACATTGGTATGATTTTTGTGAAAATTAGCCATGTGTCTAACAAAGGTGTCATAGATTCTGTCATCTGCTCTCCATTCCTCACTCCCCAGCCCGTTTGAAGCCCTTTTGAATGTTGAATTGTACATAAGGTAGAATTCAAGAAGCAGTTTTGGCTGACAGCCTAGGAAAGTAAAGTCTGGTGACTTGCTCTACTGGTCCGTGCTGCTACGCACGTTTATCAGGGAAGGTTTTTGATGTAGGATTTATTGTTAACTAACTGAAAAACATAAAAATATTTTTTTATTTATGATTATGAAATACTTTTTCTTGGGTAGAACAGATTTCTTTTCTTTTTCTTTCTTTTTTTTTTGGCAGTGCTAGGGATTGAAGCCAGGGCCTCCTGTGAGCTAAGCAAGCTCTCTACCTCTGAGCTTCATCCCTAGCTCTGCAGCAGAGTTTTTCTTTTAGTCATCAATTTGTGCAATTAAAGATTTTTGGAGTTTTCCTTACACAAAATTAAGCAGTTTTATTTTAAAATCTATAGTTTTCTTTAAATAATTGAAAGGGTTTCAGAAGAATTGTGAAACTTTAGGGTGTTGGAACTAGAAATCTTCCCTAAAGATTCACAAAGTTAAATGTCTGGAGACTGAACATTTATGTAATTATCCTAGTGTACTAGTCATACTATCCATGGACATTGAACGTGACCTTTTCCCTTGGAAAAACCACATTACACTTTGCATACACTTAAATTGATGAGCTACCTAATAGAAAAATGAGAAAACCGATGTGCATTTGAGTTTTAACTTTGGAGTGTAGAAAAGTTCATCAACACACCTGAGTTAAAGCACTTTAGAAAATACGGCATATTGATTTTTATTAGAGGCTTTTTAAAGAAGAGCTGAGCACACACTGGATACCTTCGAATATGTTTGTTTAGTTTTTTGTGAAATTGTCATATTTGGCAAGGCAAATCCAGAATCAACATTGAACTTCCGTCTCTTTGGGTTGACCTAAGTATATCTGAACGTTTAGCTTCTGTTCTTACTGAGTAGCCAGTGTGAAAAGATGGCAGTGCTTATAACCATAGTATCAAAAGGTGTAAAAGTTATATAAAGCTATAGTTCATACCCCAGGGACTGTCATTAATGTACTGTACCTGCAAGACAGTCAGGAACACATAAATCCAGTCACTGTCATGCTATGAACTTGATAAAGATTTCCATTCTGTTTTTGCTAATTGGGAACACTTTAATGTTTAATATTTAAACTACTGGTATCATTTTTCTAATGTATAACTTGTATTACCAGGCAAAAATATGTACAGTAGTAATACTAGTGTTAAAAATGTAAGAAAACTTGGTTGCGTGTACCTTTAATCCCACATTGAGGAGTCAGAGGCAGGTAGATCTCTGTGAATTCCAGGCCAGCCTGGTCTACGTAGCACATTCCAAGCCAGCCAGGGCTACACAGTGAGACCCTGTCTCTAAAAAAGAGAAAAAAACCAAAAAACTTTGGAAATACTGCTTTCATATTTTGAGGTGTCGTGAGCTTAAGTTGCTTTTTTTTTTTTTTTTTTTTTTTTTTTTTTTTTTTAAAAAAAAAAAAAAAAAAAAAAAAAAGAGGACGATAAATCTTTCACTGTGATATATCAAAATAACCTCTGCCTCCCAAGTGCTGGGATTAAAGGTGTGTGCCACCACGCCCGGCTTAGTTGCTTATATTTTAAAAACCTAGAATTGCTGTTCTCTGGCCTAAAACCATCAATTTACTTTTCTTTTTCTTTTTTTTCTTTTTAACAGTAATAGATATTTTGCTACAAGTAAATTCTTATGCTAAACTTTTAGGACCTTGGCTAAATAATTTACAATTCTCAGAATATTTAAGGAAGTGCTTTTTTCTCCTTAAAACTTGATTTTATTGGATGAAGGCTTTATTGATGATGCCAAAGTTAATGAGGGAGAAAACTCAAAACAAGTAGTATTATAGACAAAATTATCAGTTGTCTACATTGTTTATTTAATATCAAGTTGAATAAGTTTATTCAAGTCAGAATCTAAACCACATTTTGAATATCTGCATGTTGGATACTATTTTTAAACCATGCCAGTGCCAAAAGTCTAGAACTGGCCCTATGTGTGGCCTGTGTATGTCCAAAAACTGACAGTGCACAATCAAGATATGATAAAATCTTAAGTTGGAAAATCCTGATGTTTTAAATTAGTAAGAGGGTTCCATTATTGAGACCTCCAGCTCCACCTTTATCTGTAGATATAAGGGTATGTCTTAGTGATAGAGCAGTTGCCCAGCATGCTCAAGGACTTGAGTTCAATCCCTAGCACCATAAAAAGAAAAAAAGGTTAAAACTTTATTGAAATTTGGAGAGGCTTTAAGGTAGTATTTTCAAAGTGAACTGCTTGTTGTATTTTAGCCCTAGAAAGTATGGAACTCTAATATATGTGACCTTAATTGGGAAAAACCAGATCAGATCAACTTACCAAGAATGTAGGTAATTTTTCTTTCTTCCATATTTAAGATAAAAAAAAACTTTTCCTTCATTCCTAATCCTTTATAATTAGCTAAAGACATGAATTGACTCTGTATTATTTTTTTCAAAAACATGTATGATAAAAAGTTTTGTTCTAGTCTTTCATGAATGAAAAGGGATTTGATTTTATAATTTGAGAAATACTATTGCTATTTCTAAAATCTACCATTTTAAGAATTAATGCAAAGCAACATACTTTCTAAATTTATGAGTATTTAATAGGATCAATACATATTTTAAAATGGCAGTCACAGAAGGCATTAGTGAAAAATGTGAGAATCTGATTTGTTTAGGACGTGCTCAGTCATCTCTAATAGTTAAAGGGTGGAGTGTTTTCTGGAATTTTTTTAAATGATTTTTCTTAAGAGGAAAATTTGAAATGTGTTTAATTTCTATAACACTGGACTACTAGGAATAACTTTTTTAAAAAAATGACTTGTGTATAAATAAAATATTTGAAATTCAAGTGCAAAAGCCGTAGAATAAAAGGCATCATCTGGCCATGATCCAAGTACACTGGGCAGTGCCGTTTGCTCAGGACCCAACGCTGCAGCCCTTCCTCATGCTGGTCTCTAGAGTTGACGGCTGTTACTCTACACACAGGTCTTCCGTCTCTCTGCTCCTTTGAAAGCTGGGCTTCCAAAGCACTGTTGAACACTGAGGGTTCTGTTGATGTGGATGTCATGAGTTGTATTTTACATATCAGAGATTATTAAATAAAGAAAATGTTCGGTTTTCTATTTCCTTTTTTGTGTTTGTTAATTCACAACCTTGCTATTCAAAGTGTGGTGGAATGATCAGCTACTTCTGTGTTTCCAGAAAGCTTTTCCCAAATCGGTTTCAGGCCATGCTTAGACTGATTGTATCAGGACTTTGCAGTGGAACTCAGAGAAGTGCTCTCTGGGAGTTGTGTGTTTTCATACAGCTGCAGTGAATAAAGCGGGCCAGGGAGCTCTTGGCAGAGGATACAATATTGCCTGATCCTGATCCTGCTCTTCCATAGTTCTGTTTTCAGTGCTAGAGATCAAGCCCAGTGGCCTTGTGCTTCTAAGGTAAGTGTGTCTCCAGTACCCTCCCTCCATATCTTTTCCAAGAACATTTTTTTGCTTTTTTTTTTTTTTTTTTTTTTAATTAAGGTCTCCCTATATAGGTTTAGCTGGTCTCAAACTTGCAGAATCCCCTGCTTTAGACTCCTGGGATTACAGGCATGCCCCACCATGGCTAGCTAGCAACACTTCTAAGAATGCCAGTTTCCCATTTTATCAAACTCAGCACCAGAATTCAAATTTATACAGTTGTGAGCTATGTAACATTTCATATTATTACATTTCAATGTTAAGAGGCAAATTGCACACACAGCAGATTTAAAATATAACCAGATGTATAGTTGGCTGTGCCATCTGGGTCTGTGAGAACACTGCTACTTTCCCAGTGGCAGAACCACCTAATAATGCAGTTCTTAGCATTGTTCTATCCCAGTGATTCACATTTTCTAGCTGGGATCCACCCAGGCTGGTGGAGGAGTATATTTTCAAGTTTTACAATCAAGAGTTATATCCACTTAACATTGCTTAGGATTTTGCACAAGTCTTGAGAAGTGGCATGAAGTTTATCATATGCATCTTAGATACCTTCCTTCACAGTTAAACATTTAACAGGCTCAGTGCACTGAGTTTGGTTGTTACCTAATGGCTCTGCTCTCTGCACTTAACCTGTGGGGGCCTAGTGAAAGAAAGTTGATTTTGCATGTTAGCAAAACTCTGATAAAAGGTAATCCTTGTCCGTTGCAGATTTGCACATTGTAGAACTTCTAAACCATTCTGAACCTGTGTCAGCAAGGGCCCAAAGTTCAGTTTATGGACATTTGGCTGGAGCTGACCTCTTCAGTATCGCTCTGGATATTTCTCCTTCATGGAGTGTACCCCTAGTAGGCTCACCTACACATCTTAACCTAGGCTTTCCCACCTCAGACACAGGCTTCCTGCCCCCTGTCCTTTGTCCATTTGCTCTCTCTGCCCATAGATTTCATGGTTAATCTGCTCAGAAGACTTTTTTTTTTTTTTTTTGGTCTTTTTGAAACAGGGTCTCCTGTAGCCCCAGCTAACCTGGGGACTCACTGTTTGGACCAGACTGGCCTGGAACTCATAGAGATCCACCTGCCTCTGTTTCCCAAGTGCTGGGATTGAAGGCGTGTGCCACCATGCCCAGCTTCAGAAGACTCACACTGGCTTCCCTTCATTTGCTCTGCACTGTCCTCTTAATATAAGAGAGTGTTCCGGTGTTCTGAATGCCAAGGACCTTTCTCACAGGTGACTAGAGGGAAAACTCATTCATTTCATTCACTATTCAACAAATAAATTGGGTGCTTACCGTGTGCCAGGCATGGTTCTAGGTTTTTAAAAACAGCCATAAGTTGGGGGCTGGAGAGATGGCTCAGCGATTAAGAGCACTGACTGCTCTTGCAGAAGACCTGGGTTCAAATCCCAGCACCCACATGGCAGCTATCTTAACTCCGTTCTTAACTCCAGTTCCAAGGGACTCAAGCCCTCTTCCTACCTCTGCAGCATTGCATGACACAGGTGCACACACATGCAGGCAAAACACTCATACACATAAAAATAATAAAATATTAAAACAGCCATAAGTAATTATGCTAATACTCAGAATATACATAGTCTCAAGGCCTTTGCTTTGAGTGGACATGTTCAATGGACCTGATTTTCTAGCACATGAAGAACTCTGCTTATTCTGTGAGGGAGTGACTGGGAGGGTGCTTAGACTGGGTGCACAAGGAAGGCCTCTGCCGAGCACGTATTTGAACAGACGAGTGAAAAATGATAGAGCAGCCATATGGAGGCATGGTGCCACCATACCTACCCAAGGAAGCAGCACAATGCCCTGAGGTGTCGGGGAGTGGCTCTCTGTCTCTGAGGAACAGAAAGCTAAGGAGATTAGAACATGAGCAAAAGATGAAAACCAGAGTTGTGGAAGTACAATCTTACGTAAAGTTCACAAAGTTGATACAACGTTTTAAGATCTTAAGAGTATTGTGGGGTTCTTCACAGAAGACCACTCAAAGTTTTGCCAAATGAAAGTCTTTGCTGGCCAGCAACTACTGCACAAGGGTGTCGGGAACCCAAGTGTGTAGCCACGAGCCATCTCTAGGGTAAGCTTTTATACAGAGAAACCATAACTAGGGGTGAAAAGTTTAGGTTCCCAAGCTTACAGGTGGAGAGCCCCCTTAACAATTTCTATTAAGCAACAATTACTATTTTGCAGAAGCAAGCCAAGCATAACCTATAGAAGCCATAAATCTGCAGTTAGCAGGTGCACTTCAGAACACACTGACCTGTTCCCATGACAACTGGGTCCTGCTGCTATGTGTTCCCATACCCTAGGCCTGATAATTTCAGAGACTAGAGTCAGCCTAAACCTTAACATGGCAAAAAAAAATGGTCAAGAAGGTGCCATATCACAAGCACAACCATCACCTACTTTTCTGCCCAATACCATGTCCTGCAGCCCAAAGAACTGGCTGGATTTATAACGATGAAGATTTTGTGCAACTTATTTCAGACTGGAATGTTAGGCAAGGCTTTCAGCACCTACCTGTGGATTTTTTCTTCATTCAATCTGCAATCTTTTCATCCCTGACTAGTTCAGTTTCAGATCGTTAGTTAGCATCATGTGTTGTCAGTTTGTATCATCAGCCGTAGCCATTGGCATCTGGGTATCTCCCATTTCTATCCTTTCCAGGATATCCTATCAGGTACAGCCATGTACAATAACATCTTCATTCCCTTGGCCTTTGACCTCTCTATTCTTGAGTCCAGTCTTTCCAAAGCTGCTTAACACTGTCACTCCACTCGACTGTCAAGTGAACCTTCATTACTGTCCACATGTCAATAGTAAACATGCAAAGACAGGAAAGGATGATGCCAAATTATTTGCTGATAGAGTTTCCTGCCTTGACAACTCAGTGAAATTACCTGTAATGAGGGAGGCAAACAAGTCTGACAGACATGCAAAAAAAATCCAAACACCGCTGGGCGTGGTGGCACATGCCTTTAATCCCAGCACTTGGGAGGCAGAGGCAGGCAGATCTTTGTGAGTTCAAGGCCAGCCTGGTCTACATAGTTCCAGGAAAGCTGGGGCTACAGGGAGACCCTGTCTCAAAAAGCCCCCCCCCAAAAATCCAAATACCAATAAGCTTTTCTATTTGTTTTTCTGTTGACCTAAGCCGATTATGATGATCATTATTGGGAGGGTATATGCATGCATGTCACAAGCATGCATGTGGAGGTCAAAGGACCACTTTGGGGTTCTGCCACCATGGGTTCTGGGGTTCAAATTCAGGTTGTGAGAGTTGCATGGCAAGCACTTTTACCTTCTGAGCCATCTCACCAACCCCAAATTGACAGAATTTTTGATGCTTTGTTGAAAACACAACTAGGAGAATGTTTTCTAATTGTACTAGAAAGTTTTACTAACAGTGATGTTAATGAGTCTGTAGTAACAGAAAAGTACAAATTTATAAATGAAAAGCTTCAGGAAGAACAAAGTTGAAAAGTCAAAGAGATGTATTCTAACTTTATATTAGTACACTACTCAGTTCAGCAGTGAAAAGACTAATCTGTGTTAGTTGGCTTTCTTGCCATTGTGACTCTCCTAGTTAGCTTTCTGTTAGTATGATAAAACACTGACCAAAACCAGCTTGGGGGAGGAAAGGGCTTATTGGCTTACAGGTTACCATCCACCATCAAGGGTAACTGAGGACTATCTCTTCAGGCATGGCATCATTCTCAGTGGGCTGGGCCCTCCCACATAGATCAGTAATTAAGAAAAAGTCTCACAGACATGCCCACAGGCCAATCTGATCTAGGAAGTTCCTCAGTTGAGGTTCCCTCTTCCCAGATAACTCTGGGTTGTGTCAAGTTCACAGCTGAAGCTAACTAGGATAGTGACTAATACCTGATAGAAGGAAAAAGAGAGGAGAGGTTGGGGTTGGAGAGATGACTTGGTAGTTAGTACCACACAATCTTGTGGAAAACCTGAGTTCAATTTCCAGCATACACATCAGGTACTTCACAACCACCTATAACTCCAATTCCAGTATCTGATACCTCTGGCCTCCCCAGGCACTGGTGCACTTACATGTGCCCCCTGCACGTGCAGACACACACACACACACACACACCTTTAAAAAATTATATATAGAGAGAGAGCACACAGAGATCAGTTTGGGCTCAGTTCCTGAAGGAACAGGCCACCATGGTGGGGAAGGCTTAGCAGCTGCCACATATCACATCTTGGCAGGCCAGAAAACAGACTGGACTGGTATCAAGGATGGGCTATAACCCTAAAAGGACTGCATCTAGCACCCTAGTTCTGCCAACTGGGCCTCACCTCTTAAAGAGAAAGAGAATCTCTCTAAACAGTGCCACCACCTGGGTACCAAGTGTTCAAATACAAGAGCTCATGGGGGCCAGACATCTCGCATTCAAATTACAAGTCATGTAAGGTAGACATTGCTGAATTTCCAGTAATTATGGGAGCATTGTATTGAGAGAAGGGAGTAGGGGCATGGGGAATGCAAGAATAGCAAATCATTTTTCAAGCACTCGGCAGGGGAGGCAGGAAGTTCACCAAGTTCAAGGCCAGCCTGGTCTACATAGCCAGTTACAGGCCAGCCAGAGCTACATTGTCAGACCCTGTCTCAAATAAATGAATAAATAAAAGAGAAACTGATATTATAAGCCAGGTATGGTGGTTCATGCCTTTGGTCCTGGAATTCTGGAGGCAGAAGCAGGCAGATCTCTAAGAGTGAGGCCAGCCTGGTCTACATAGCAAGTGCCAGTCCAGCTGGGACTACAGGGAGACCCTGTCTCAAAAAGACCAAGAAAAAAAGAAAGGAAGAAAGGAAGGGAGGGAGGGAGGGAGGAGAAAAAGAAGGAAAGAAAGAGAAAGAAAATACTTTGAAATTCAGAGGGAGATACCAGGCTAATATTTTAAAGATATATGTGTGTGGGTGTGGGTGTGGGTGTGTGTGCCTGATGAGTTTATACCATTTGCATGCTGGTGCCCTTGGAAGCCAAAGGACATTGAATACCCTGAAGCCAGAGTTACAAATGATTGTGAGCTGCCATATGGGTGCTGACAAATGAATCTGGGTCCTCTGGAAGAGAAGCAAGTGCTCTTAACTGCTGAGCCATCTCTCCAGCCCCACAGACAAAAACTTCAGCCTACTCTAACAGATATATATATATTTTTTTTTGCACTACATTTCTGTAAATCTATTTTGAAGCCAGGCATGGTTGCATGCACCTTTAATCCCATCACTTGGGAGGCAGAGGCAGGCAGATCTCTGAGTTCAAAGACAGCCTGGTCTACATAGGGAGTTTCAGGCCAGCTAGGTGACATAGTGAGACTATCTCCTATAGAGACAGACAGAAACAAAGAGAAAGAGACATGCAGAGACAGAAAGGACATCTTGAAGCTAACGTTTTCTGACTTCAAAATACACTACTTGGAACCACTGAGGCCCAGGGGTTCTCTCTGATGGGATGTGTCTGATTGTGCTGAGTTGGTCTTGCTACTTACTGAGTGATGAACATCCAGGTTATCTACAGAGAGATTCAGCAAGAGAAGGAAGAGGCATCTTCAGCTTAAATATTACCAATATGTTCTTAAACTTTTTATTAGAAAAAATTCAGGTATATGTAAAAACAAGACTAGTACAATTAACTCCTGTGCACTCATCACCCAATTTCAAAATGATTCATTTCTGACTGTTTAATGCATGTATGTATGTGAATGTTTATACAGGGGTGTGGAAATTTATGAGTGCACTGTGTGGAGGCCAGAGGATTTAAGGCCATCATCCTTGGGAAAGCCATCCATCTTCTCTGAGACAGGGTCTCTCATTGGCCTGGAGATCACCAGCTAGGCTATGCTGACTGGCCAGTAAGCTCCAGGATCTTTGTGTTTACTTTCTCACTGTTGGGATTATCAGTATGTGCTACCATGCCTGACATATTTTTAGGGGTGGGGGGCTAGTGATTGAACTCAGGTCCTCATGCTTGTGAAACAAGCACTTCACCAACTGAGCTATCTCTCCAGCTCAATTTCTGACAACTCTTATGTTTTTTGATTTCCATTCTGTTGAAGTTCGTCAAAGATATGCTACTATCAGGATAATACTTTAAGTCTCTTGGGCTATAGTCCATCTCAGAGGGAAAAAAAATCCCCCTGAAAGAAGCTTTAGGATCTAGCACTTATGTTACTTAATAAATGATGCAAAAGATTATATTTGTTTTTCTTCATTAATGACATTCATTTGTGGCATAGCATGAATTTATGAAAGTGGAACTCCAGAAGATTTACTTATGAAAATGAGCTTAATTACAATTTGCTAAACTTTGAACCCAGCTCAGTCCTGAGTTCATGTCACTCGTCACTCATCCCCTCCTCTGAATAAAGGCCAGAGTCCTCATAATGGCCTGCCAGGCTCTTGTGACTGGCCACCTTCATATCTGCAAATTTCATGATTTCATCTTTCTTTACTGCTGAGTAAAACTCCATCGTAAAAATGAACCACATTTTCATTATCCACTCGTCAATTGAGGGACGCTTAGGTTGCTTCCATGTCTTAGCTATTGTGAAAAGAGTAGCAACAAACATGGATGTACAAGTGTCTCTGCAATAGGATGAGTTCTTTGGG
>NW_008358490.1:1977857-1979750 GCF_000622305.1 Nannospalax galili
TCTTAAAGTACTTTTAATTTGCATTTCCCTAATTATTAGTGATGTTGAACATCTTTTAAGATGTTTCATAGCTATCTTTACTTCTTCTTTTGAGAACTCTGTTCAGCTCCTTAGCCCATCTTTTAATTGGGTTGCTTCATGTCTGGGTTCTCTGTTTTTTGAGTTTGTATTGTTTTCTGTGTTTCAATTTCATTAATTTCTGCCCTGATATTTGTTATTTCTTCTTGTCTGCTGGGTTTGGGTTTTGTTTGCTGTTGCTTTTCAAGTGTCTCGTTGAGTTGCAATGTTAAGTCATTTATTTGTGTTCTTTCCGATTTTTTTATGTAGGCACTTAGAGGTATAAACTTCCCTCTAAGGACTGCTTTCAGCGTGTCCTAGAGGTTTTGTCGAGTTGTATTGTCCTTTTCATTTAATTCCAGGAATACTTTTACTTCTTTCTTAATTTCTCTTTTGACCCATTCATCATTCAGGAGTGTGTTGTTTAATCTCCATGTGTTCATGTGGTGATTAGGGCTTCATTGGGTGTTGATTGTAAGCTTTATTGCATTGTGGTCTGATAGAATGCATGGAATTATTTCAATCTTTTTATATTTGTTGAGGTTTGTTTTGTGCCCCAGTATATGGTCGATTTTGGAGAAGGTTCCATGGGGTGCTGAGTAGAAAGTATGTCCTTTGGTGCTTGGGTGGAATACTCAGTAGATGTCTGTTAAGTCCATTTGATATATGGTATTGTTTAATTCAGATGTCTCTCTGTTAAGTCTCTGGCCTGTTGACCTATCTAATGGAGATAGTGGGGTATTGAAGTCCCCTACTATTAATGAGTTGGGGTTAATCTGGGTCTTAAAGTCCTGTAGTACTGTTTTTATGAAGTTAGGTGCACCAGCGTTTGGTGAATATATGTTCATGATTGTAATATCTTCTTGATTCATTGTTCTTTTGATCAAAATGAAGTGGCCCTCTTTGTCTCTTCTGATTAGTTTTAGTTCAAAGACTATTTTGTCAGATATTGGAAGTGCTACACCTGCTTTTTTCTTAGTGCCATTGGCTTGGTATATTTTTTTCCATCCTTTCACTTTGAGATAGTGTCTGTCCTTGAAAGTGAGATGAGTTTCTTGCAGACAACAAAAAGATGGGTTTTGTTTCTTAATCCATTCACATAGTCTGTGTCTTTTGACTGTGGAGTTCAGTCCATTAATATTTAAAGTTATTAATGAAAGATGGGTATTGAATCCTGTCATTTTTATTTCTGTTTACATTCTTGATATAGCTGTACTTTTCCACAGTTATACCTTCATTGGATTTCTTTCTGCAATCCCTTGGGTATAGTCATTCCTTTCTTCAGCTCTTTGTATTGCTTCCAGAACTCTCTGGAGGGCTGGTTTTGTGGACATGAATTCCTTCAGCCTATTCATGTCATGGAAAATTTTTCTTTCCCCTTTGACTATAATAGACATTTTGGCTGGGTATAGTTATCTGGGTGGCATCTGTGGTAATTTACAACTAGGAATACTTTGGTCCAGGCTCTTCTGGCTTTCATAGTTTGCACTGAAAAGTCAGCTGTAATCCTAATGGGTTTTCCTTTATATGCAACTTGTTTTTCTTCTGTAGCTTTCAGAATTGTCTCTTTGTCTTGTACGTGTAGTGTTTTTACTACGATGGGCGTGGAGAGTTTTTTTCTGGTCCTGTCTGTTTGGTGTTCTATATGCTTCTTGTATTTTTATGGGCATGTCTTTCTTTAATTTTGGGAAATTTTCTTCAATGATTCTGTTGAAGATCTGGTCCATGCCATTATCTTGGGATTCTTCTTCTTGTATGCCTATGATTCATAAGTTTGGTCTTTTTATGGTGTCACATAATTCCTGCATATTCCATTCTTGTGCTTTTTAAATTTTC
>NW_008358490.1:1980237-1998345 GCF_000622305.1 Nannospalax galili
GGAGTGGCCAGATTGCTTTTGTCTTCAGGAGTTCCCACAGATGCCCAATTCAGATGAGGGTCAGAAGGTTTCAGGCTTTCTCCTAAGGTCTGGATCCCTCCAGGAATGATTTTTGCCTCAGGAATTTGAGGTTGGACTGGCCTGGGAGCCTGTTCTAGGAAAGATGCTGGTCTAGGGGAGCTGGTGGCTGTGCCATCCAGAGATGCAAAGGCAAATGGGGTGGGAAGAGGCCCCAAGGACTCCTGGGGACTGCATTGAGGAGCTGAGGTTTCAGGCTTTCTCCTAAGGTCTGGATCCCTCCAGGAATGATTTTTGCCTCAGGAATTTGAGGTTGGACTGGCCTGGGAGCCTGTTCTAGGAAAGATGCTGGTCTAGGGGAGCTGGTGGCTGTGCCATCCAGAGATGCAAAGGCAAATGGGGTGGGAAGAGGCCCCAAGGACTCCTGGGGACTGCATTGAGGAGCTGTGTTGGTCTGGATGCAAAGGATCAGGAAGAGAAAATGTCAGCTCCTGAGTCCCAGAAAAAGGCTGGTGGGTGGTGCAGGCCCTGGGAAGCAGAGGGAGGTGAGGGCGTGGCCAGGTCCAGAAGCAGTGCTCCTGGCACCCAGAGAAGGCACTAAGTTGGTCTGGATGAAAAGGATCAGGAAGCAGTATTGGTTCCCCAGGTGTCTGGAGCCCCAAGACAAGGAACGGGACAGGACCCAAACTAGGAGAGACTGGCAGGGGAGATGGGAGAGTGAATGAGGCTGGGGTAGTCAAGGCGTGGAGGGCGCAATGGACTTACCCCGGAGAAAGGCCTGCAGGTAGGAGAGAGGCCTGTGGCTGGTAGTGCAGGCCCAGGGAAGCAGAGGGAGGTGAGGCATCTTTACCGTTATATTTTTCCCCCTTAGTATCAGTCATCATCTGTTTGACACATTACGTGTTATTATGTGTGCCTTCCCATTAAGGTACAATCTTTATAAGATCAATGATTGTTTTTCTTCTGCTGCTGCATCCTAGTGTCTGGAATAACAGTAGACACATTAATAATTTGAGGACTATTGTATGTAACATTCTAAAAAACATGCTGGGCATGATGGTACATACCTGTATTTCCAGCACTCTGAAGTTGAAACAGAAGGCTCATGTGTTCAAGGCTAGCCTGAGTTACTGTTCTAGTTCGGTTTCCATTGCTGTGATAAAATATTGACCAAAGGCAACTTGCAGAGGAAAGGGTTTATTTCATCTTACACTTCCAAGGCACTGTCCAAGGGAAGTCAGAGCAGGAGCTCAGGGCAAGAACCTGGAGGCAGGAGCTGAAGCACAGACCATGGAGGAACGCTGCTTACTGGCTTGCTCCTCTGGCCTATGCCCAGCCTGCTTTCTTATACAACCCAGGACCATCTGCCTGGGGTGGCACCACCCACAGTGGACTGTGCCCTCCCACATCACTCAATAATCAAGAAAATGCCTCATAGACAAGCCCACAGACCCATCTGGTTGAGGAAATTCCCCAACTGAGGTTCCCTCTTTCCAGGGGTGTTAAGGTGACAACTAACGTTCTTGGGCATTGCATGACATGGGTGCAATTACATACATGCAGGCAATATACTGATGCACATAAAATAAAAATGATAAAATATTAACAAAATTAAAATAGAAATAAAAATCTGTGCACAAAATACCTGGGAACAAAGCAAAAGTAATTAGGCAAGGCAGCTTTTACCTTTTTTTTTTTTTTTTTTTTTTTTTTTTTTTTTTTTTTAAAAAAAAAAAAAAAAGAGGACGATACCTGGAACTCTGAATTCACAGAGATCCACCTGCCTCTGCCTCTTGAGTGCTGAGATTAAAGGTGTGGGCCACCATGCCCAGTGGCAGCTTTTATTATAAAAGGGTGCAATGCATCATTGGGATCAGGCAAGCACACAGAGCCGAAAGTTTGATAGGTTTTTATCTTAATGAAAGAATACTGTGTCTTTTCCCCATTGGCTCTGGTCTGATCTTATAGTCTTTTGCAGTGGCTATTTTTGGTCTTTTAAAAAATTATTTTATTTTTATTTTTTATGTGTATGCGTGTATTGCCTGCATAGGTAAGTGCACCTATGTGTGCAATGCCCTCAGAGGACAGAAGAGGCTGGTGTACGTCACCACACCTGGCCCCCCAAACAAGTTTTATAAGGTGGAGGGGGATTACAAAATAGCACCATAGGATTACATTCTTGTGATCATCCTTTTGATAGAAAAGATTTGAGGGGCTGGAAAGGTGGTTCAGAGGTTAAGAGGCTGCTCTTGCAGAGGACCCAGGTTCAGCACCAGTTCCCAGCACCTACATAGTGGCTAACAACCACCCATAACTCCAGTTACAGGTGAACCCTCTTCAGACCTCCATGGGTACTGCACAACACAGGTGCACTTACATACATGTAGGCAATACATAGAAATAATTTTTTAATGAAAAAGATTTTAATTCTTTGTAATTATTTCCCTTACTTAGAAGTGTGTCCTTAGATTTAAAAAAAAATTTAATTTGGAACACTTTTTTAAAAAAATTAAAAAATATTTAATTATTTTAATTTTGTGTCTATGAGTGTATTGCCTGCATGTATGCAAGTGCACCTGTGTCATGCAATGCCGTGGAGGTCAGAAGAGGGCTTCGGATTCCCCTGGAACTGGAGTTAAGGAAGGTTCCTTGCCACCATATGGGTGCTGGGAATCGAACCCGGGTCCTCTGTAAGAGCAGTCAGTGCTCTTAACCACTGAGCCATCTCTCCAACACGCCCCCCGCCCTTTTTTTTTTTTTAAACATTTTAAAATTGGGAACTAAACCTTGGTTTTCTGCCAAGAGCAGCCAGTGCTCTTAAACCCCTGAGCCTTCTCTCCAGTCCAGTGTATCCTTTCTTGATAAATCCTTTTGCTTTGTTTGCTGTTATTCAGGAACCTCTGTCCAATTCCTTGTTCTGGGACTCAAGAACTTTAAACCGCTTGAAGGCGCCCATCAAACACCAGTATCTGCTTATAGCTTATATCAGATTTCAGGGAGCGCTAGTTTAGTATGGGGTCATCAGATTCCACATACTGGAAGTGTTCTTCGGTGTTCCTTCCCATACAGAGCAAACTGTGGTATCTCTGCCCATGAATAAAATAAATGCGAGACATGCCACTCTATTTAGCACCATGCCTAAAACAACTGCAGTTGACATAACCTTTTCAAAACAAAATCAGGGTAATCTTCCTGGTCAGGTGCTGGGTGTTACTAGGGCATCCATTGGTTGAAACTCAAGTAAGTAATCACCTTACTTTTTCCACTAGAAAAGAATAGAGTCGGGTGTGTGTGTGTGTGTGTGTGTGTGTGTGTGTGTGTGTGTGAGAGAGAGAGAGAGAGAGAGAGAGAGAGAGAGAGAGAGAGAGAGAAGAGAGAGGCGCTCAGCTGGTGCCACCAGTATCACAGGATTGTTTATATCCAGTTCATCTCTACTAAATTACCCTTGCTGTCTTCTCTCAAGTTTTTTTGGCAAAGAGTTGTCTTCTACAATTTCTGAAAGTCATCTTCATGAATAAATATTGCACGTGGTATGTAAAAGAAGGCAGAGAGTTTCAAATGTGACCTGGAAAGTCACTGGAAGAAATGTCTTCTATACAGTCAATGGTTCAAAAAAAAAGGGGGGACTTCCACTTGAATTTGCAGCCTCCTCTTTTGCAGCTTGTTTTGTTTTGTTTTTAAGCCTCAGTTTCTACCGCAGCGCCCAGCGTACTGCAGTCACGCAGTGGCTGGACAACCAGAGTAACGTGGATGGGTTATTGGAAGCCGCTGCCCTTGGCGATGGGATGACCGTGTCATTCTCCCGGCCTCGCGAGTGTAGACTGGATTAAGGACAGGCCACGCCAGCTTCAGGAGAATGCGCTGGCGCTTCTGCTTGTTAGGGCTCCACCTCCCGAAGGTTACGTGGAAGCCGCAGGTCGGGCCAGCCGCGGCTCGGTCCTCCCCCATCCCACCGTCCTTGGCGTCCCACGGCGCCTGGGGGCTCTTCTAGGCAGCCGCGGAGCCTCTCTATGGTCGCGGCCGCTTTCCGGCGGTGTCATGGCGGCGGGCGTTGAGTTGGCAGGATTGGCTCACGGAACTGAGGAAAGGCGCTAAAGCCGAGGAAGAAGTGGCCCAACCGGACGGCAGGAAGTGGTGGCGATGAGCAGAGGCCCGTTGAGGGCGACGGTGTGCGCAGCGGTGAGCCTCGGGTGAAGCCCCTGGCCGGGCCTTGTCCACCGCGGCGGTTGGCGGCCGCCCGAAGTCCTGCTGCTCGGCGGTGGCGGGATCCGCACCAGCCGCGGCCTCAAGGACGTTCGGAAGAGCCGTCCGCAGGGCCACGGACGCCGGTCGTGCTCCATCCCCGCCGCGATGTCGTCCTGGCTCGGTGGCCTCGGCTCCGGCTTGGGCCAGTCTCTGGGTCAGGTGGGGGGCAGTCTGGCTTCCCTCACTGGCCAGATCTCCAACTTCACGAAGGATATGCTGATGGAGGGCGCGGAGGAGGTGGAAGGTAACAGCTGGAGCGGGGGAGGCTCCGCGCGGGCCCGGGGACGTGGGTTGGGTCCCCACTCTCGACCTCAGCGACGCGGACGGGTAGTGCAGGACCACCCGCCCTGTCCGTTTGCATCCTTTTGCCTCCCTGGATTTTCAATGATGAAAGACCGCCTGGAAGAGCTCTAGTCCTCTCCCCTCCTTCCGGGAATATTCTGAGTATCTCAGACTAGAGAGAAACAGCTGCTACTACGTTGAATAGAATCATTTATTTATTTACCCGGTCCGACAATGCCCACTATATAGTTTGCGCTTAGTTTGGGGGCAGGTATGCTTTGAACGTCTTTTATTTTTGACAGCTCAAAGTGGGACAGTCACTTTTTTTTGTTTTCTAATGCTTTGTAACAGGTTAATAACTCATCATTAAATCATTTGGTGACTCTCTTCCCCTGTCTTGAGCACGTTGTCTGTGAAACATGACTAATTTTCTATTCAGTTATTTTATATTTTTTGTTCATTATAAGGACGCATTGCAGCGGAAATGTATTTTCGTGTAAGATTGCACATTCATCCCCTATTTTGACAGAACCAGGGAAATATTTTATCTTTTGAGTGTCCCTAACAACCTCCACTTTTTTTTTAAAGTTACTGTTGTGTGGGTATATGCATGGTGTGTGTGTGCTTGGGCAGGCGTGGGGAGGTCAGAGGATAACTTGTGGAGTGGGTTCTCTTTCCACCCTTAAGTGAGCTCCAGGGATCTAACTTCAGTTGCCAGGCTTGTATGGCAAGTGCCTTTACTCACTGAGCCAGCCAGCCTCTTTCACTCCTTTGAAGTCACCATTGCTTTCCTAAGGAATAGTGACCTAGAATTACATTGTAATCAGTGGTCAGGTTAATTACTATTTTGATTTCTTGATATTTATTTCAACAGGTAGGATTTTAAAAAGTTTCAATCAAGGTCTGCTAATATTGCTTAGCCTGGCCTGCAGCTAGCCCAGGATGGACTGGAACTGATAGTCTTCCTACCTCAGCCTCCCAGTCCTGGGATTACATGTGTGCGCTGCCATGGTAGTTTTCTTTATAAATCAGCAAATTACTTGCCCTAGTTTAATCTGTGAGAAGGAATTGCTAGAGATTGTCCCTAAGGGCTCATGAATGCTAAGCACACCTTCCACTGAACTCCATTTCTAACCCCTTGACTTTTTCCATATGGTTTAATAGCCTTCATGTTTATTTGTGGAAATAGAGTAAAATAGTTTGATAGAAAAAGTCCTTACTTTAGAAGGAAGGAAGATTAGGTAGCTGCCAAAACTCATTTACTGCTTGGGACTCCCTTGAATGGAAGAAGCGTGAGTCCAGACAGTGAGAATAAAATACCAACTTCAATGTGTCCAGAAAAGGGTGGAGGGACTTTGAAAGCAGTGGGAGAAGAAAAGGACTGTTAGCTATGGGAAAGACTAGATTTCCATTGTATCCTAGAGAGAGAATAGCAGTTGGCTATCCGTTTGATCTTAAACTAGAAAATATGCACCCCAACCTGCATGCCTTGTAGGTGTATGGTAGAGTTCCTGTGGTCTCAAAAAAAACTGATTTGTTGTTGTTCTGTTTTGTTTTTGAAACAGGGTCTTATTCTGTAGTAACTTGGTATGTAGCTCAGATTGGCCTAAAACTTATGGCAGGCCTGCTGCCTCAACCCTTATAGTCTCAATCTTTTTTTCTTTTCTTTTTTTTTTGAGACAGAGTCTAACTTTGTAGTCCTGACTGGCCTGGAATTTGTTACATAGACCAGACTGACCTTGAACTTAGAGATCCACCTGCCTCTGCCTCTGCCTCTGCCTCTGCCTCCTAAGTGCTAGCTAGAATTAAAGACCTATGCTAGCAAGCCTGGCCTTAGTCTCCATCTTGATAGTTGATCTGTCTATCTACTCATTTTCGTGAACTAGAAATCCTTGTCATCTTTGTTTTGTGTCTTTTTGTGCCTCTACTTCAATTTAGGCAACAAGTCCTGTGTCAGAATTGTTCTTTTCCTATATAACTCCTGCTTAGTCAGACCCTTCTTTCAGATACAGTTCTTTGTTACTCCATTTTCTGTTGTATTGCCAGTTTCTCAAAACAAATTTGCTTAAAAATTTATTGATTTACAGAAAAAATCCAAACCTCTTTGTTTGGGGAGGTCAAAGACCTGTCTGTCCCCTCTTTTTTTTAGTTGCCGTAGGTACTGTATTGATGCACACGTGCAGCCTGTCACAGAAAACTTGCTCGGGTTTTTCCGTCACTCCAAGTCGTTGCTTGGAAAGCCTTTCTTTACCTACTTCCTTCTTCCCTCTTCTTTGCCTGGAATACAGCTTTTCTGTCCAGCCCTGCTCACGTGTCAGGGACTTAGTGAAGCCATTCTGAGTTGCATGCAGAATGAGTTGATTGCCAGTGGTCTAAATTTTTCAGAACTTTGTGTATCACACTTGGTAGCATTTACCATGTTGAATGATAATTTGTCTTTGCATTGATGTACAGGAAGGGAACAGTATGTTATATTTTTTTAACTTAATATTACCAATGCACTATGTTTTCCTTAGTATGTTCTCAGAAGATGTTCAATAAAAATTGTCTGCGTGCTTAATGCTTTTATTTTTCCTTTGCCTCACAATAGGACTTTCTTCAGACCTATTTTGTTGTTTTTGTAAATTATATTGAAATAGAATAGAATTGAGCCAAGCATTTAGTGTCCAGCAATGAACGAGGAAATAATTCCCAGATAGCACTTTAGGTACATCTTGAAAACCATCCATATTTACATTACAAGGTTGCTATTCTACCAGAGAACTTGGGCTTCTAAATTAGGTCGACATGTACTCATTTTAGCTCTATGCACTACAAATTGTGGAATCTTTGGCAAATTATTACAAACTTAACCTCTAAGAAAAAATCAGTTTCCTTATCTGTTAAAAAATAATAAGCATGCTGGGCGTGGTGGCGCATGCCTTTAATCCCAGTGCTCGGGAGGCAGAGACAGGCGGATCTCTGTGAGTTCAAGGCCAGCCTGGTCTACATAGTGCTTCCAGGACAGCTGGGGCTGTCAAAAAGACCAAATAATAATAATAATAATAAGAAGAAGAAGAAGAAGAAGAAGAAGGAGAAGCAGCAGCAGCAGCAGCAGAAGCAGCAGCAGCATATCGCTCATCGGTTAAGAGCACTGACTACTCTTGCAGAGGACAGGTTCAATTCCCAGCACCCACATGGTGGCTATGAACCGTCCTTAACTCCAGATCCAGGGGAATCTGAAGCCCTCTTCTGACATCTGCTGCATTGCAGGACACGGGTACACTCACATACATGCATGCAATACACTCATACACATAAAATAAAAATAATAAAATATATTTTAAAAAAATTAAAAAAATAAGCATATCAATTGTAAAACTGAGAAAATAAATGAAATCATGAGTATAAAATGTCTAGAACTGTGCCCAGCAAATAGTAAGCAGCAAAAAAATGGCTAGGTGTTAGGTTTTCCCTCATTAAGAAAGTCAGTGTTTTTATTTTTCTTGCTGTTATAATGCCCCTTTATTTAAAGGGCAGGGTTTTGGAGCAAGTGACCTAGCATACAAAACTTGGGTTAGATTGGGACGGGGGCTTTTTTGTGGCTGTTAAACTGGGCAGAAGAGGCAGAGTCGAAGAGGTAGCCCAGGTGGTCTGCTCACCCTGTTAAGTGTCTTTTTGATACAATTGTTGCTTTTAACAATTACTTTCCTAAACAGATTCTACTTTATCCTCTTGGGAGTAGCAATGAGAGGTTCCTTTTAAAAGTTTCAAGCTAGCTGTAGGAAGAACCACAAAAGCAACCCTAGTGGGTTATTTTCATAAGTGTGTTGCTGTAATTTGTAAGCACACCACTTTATTTTTCCAAAAATAAACTGTAGTTCAGAAAAGTGATTTTTTTAAGAAATCTCTTGGGCCTTTCAATTAAATTTTTTTATATTTATTTTTATTTATGTCTGTGTCTCCGTGTGTCCACTAAAGCCAGAAGAGCGTGTGGGTCCCTGGAGCTGGAGTTACAGATGGTTGGGAGCCACTCAGTGTGGGTGTTGCAAATCAAGTTTATGACTTCTGGAAGAGCAGCAGGTGCTCTTGACTGCTGAGCCATCTCTCTAGCCCAAGCCATTTATTTACTTTTTTCAGTGCTAGGGATGAAGTCCAGGGCCTTGCATTGCATAGGCAAGCAGCTCATTATTGACCTAAATCTCTTCCCTATTTTCATAATGTTCAAATGCTATAACAACAGCAACAAAATACTAATACACAAAGGAAAAAGAAGTTAACTCTGCAGATGATGATTTCTGACAGGATCAATGGTACCATTTAATAGTTCTGGACCCTGACTACGTTTACTAATTATTTTTTGTTTTTATGAGACGGGTCTCACTCTGTAACCTTGTCTGTCCTGGAACTCGCTATATAAACCATGCTGGCCTCAAACACAGAGATATG
Source organism: Nannospalax galili (assembly GCF_000622305.1). NCBI lineage: Eukaryota > Metazoa > Chordata > Mammalia > Rodentia > Spalacidae > Nannospalax > Nannospalax galili. The sequence continues at coordinate 1,989,211 of NW_008358490.1, forward strand.
CCTGCCTCTGCCTCCTGAGTGCTAGGATTTGAGGCATGTGCCATCATGTCTGGCTATTTTTTATTTTTATCCATTTATTTATTTGAGACTTGGTTTTGCTCTATAGTCCAGGCTGACCTCCAACTCAAACCCAGCCGGTCAGCCTCTTAAGTGTTGGGATCACAGGTGTGTGCCACCACACACGCACGCATGCACACACGCACACACACCACTGCTTTGAGTACGCATCCACTTGTTCTTTCTTTGATACTGAGGATTGAGCCAGGGGCTTGCACACGCCAGGCAAGTACTGTACCAACTGAGCTATAGCCCCAGTCCTTTGAGTACTTTAAAAGATTTACTTATTTTTGTTTTCTATGTGTATGAATGTTTCCTTACATGTATCTAAGCTTCATGTTGGTGCCTGGTGCTCTCAGGAGCCAGAAAAGGGTGCTAGATCTCCTGAAACTGGAGTTACAGACTATTGTTAGGTACCATGTAGGTGCTGGGAACAGAACTTGGGTCTTTGGCAAGCAGCCAGTGCTCTTCACCACTGAGCCATCTCTCCACCTCTTCTTCGACTACTTTTAAATGAAAATGTATAAAAGCAGAATGAGCTCATCCCCGTTTTTTAAAGATTTATTTTATTTATTGGGGGGGGTCACATGTATGTCACAGCACATGTGTGTAGGTCAGAGGACAACTTTTGAGGAGTCAGTTCTCTCCTACCTTTTTGAGGTGGGATCGCTCTTGTTTGTGTCACTGAGCCTCGTAGCTTCTGTTACTTCTCTTGTCTCTGTCTCCCATCTAGTCATAGGAGTGCTGAGTGGGATTAGTGATATTGGAGCACTGAGAGGGATTTACGGATGAGAGCCATGCCACTCTATCTGGCTTTTTTTTTATTTTAACTTAAAAAAAATTTATTTTATTTTATGTGTATGCATGTATTGCCTGTGTGTAGGTAAGTGCACACATGCCGTGCAATGCCCACAGAGGTCAGAAGAGGCTGTCGGATCCCCTGGGACTGGAGTTATGGACAGTTGTTAGCTGCCATGTGGGTGCTAGGATTTGAACCTGGGTCTTCTGCAAGAACAACCAGTGGTCTTAAACCGCTGAGCCATCTCTCCAGCCCCACCATCTGGCTTTTTTTTTAGAGACGGGATCCTTACTGTATAACTCTGGCTGCAACTCAGATTGGCCTCCCAACTCACAGAGATCTGCCTGCCTCTGTGCTGGGATTAAAGGCATGCACCATCATGTTGGGCAATCTGGTTTTTCATGTGGGTTCTGGGGATCGAACTCAGGTGGTCAGATTTGTACAGTAAGTGTTTTTACTCCCTGAGTTACACTGGCCCTCATCTCCATTTAAAAAAAAATTATATTTGGTGTGTGTGTGTGTGTGTGTGTGTGTGTGTGTGTGTGTATATGCGTGTGTGTGTGTTCGTGTTCGTGTGTTCACATGTGTAAGTGCCACAGCACATGCATGGTACATGTGGAGGTTAGAGTTCTCTCCTACCATGTGGATCTTGGGGATTGAACTCAGATAGGCTTGGAAACAAGCTCCTTTACCTGTTGAACCATCTTGCTGTCCTTTTATCCCCATTTTTAATAAATTATGTTTCTATTACTTTTTTCAGTATTTCATTGGATTTTTTTGTTTTTTGTTGTTTTTTTTTTTTTTTTTTTTGACAGGGTCTCCTTAGTCCCAGCCCGCCTGGAAGTCACTATGTGAACCAGCCTGGCCTTGATCTTACTGAGCTTTGCTTGCCTCTGCCTCCCAAGGGCTGGGATTAAAGGCTCATGCCACTATGCCTGGAGTTATTTTATTATTCTTATTTTATGTGTGTGAGTATATTACCTGCATGTATGTTAGTGCACCCATGTGCAGTGCCCACAGAGGTCAGAGGAGCGTGTCAGATCTCCTGGAACTGGAGTTGTGGACAGCTGTTAGCTGACCTGTGGGTGCTGGGAATCGAACCCAGGTTCTCTGGAAGAACAGCCAGTGCTCTTAACCGCTGAGCCATCTCTCCAGCCCCGTGTTCGTGTAACTTTAAATGAGTATTCTTAATACATTTTTGTGCTTTGTTAATAGATTATTATTTGACATTCTTGAAAATGGAAGGTGACCGTAAACTATAAGCCCCGGTTGAATAAGTTTTATCTAAAATTACAGCATAAACTAAAGGAAGTTTACAAAAACTTTAAATTTCATACAACAGAATTTAATGACTATTTCCAAGGGGCAAAGACAGATGTCCTGAGGTATAGGAGATGGGCGAGGAACATGGCCTGTGTGAGGCTGAAGAACGTTAGTAGCAGTGGGAAGTTGTGAAGAAAATCAAATGATACGTCTTCTCAGTGAGCTCTCACATCAGCTCATGCTGTTCAAATGCTGTGAACTACATTTCCCTGAAGATGCCTGGCTAGGGCTGGGGATATAGCTCAGTGGTGGGGCAGTTGACCAATAGCACAAGGCCCTGGATTCAACCCCTTGCACCAGCACCACCACAACAACACAACTGTTCATTACTCCATATGATGTTAATCAGATATTCAGTATATACTGTTTCTTTTGTAGCAGATTTGCCTAATTCTGGGAGAAAAGAAATTGAAGCTATTCATTCAATCTTAAGATCAGAGGTAAGGAAAATTAAAAACTACTACCAAACTTCAGTTTTTCTCTTTTGAAGCCATGAACATTGTTGAAACTTTCAGTCTTAAAGTGTGCTGTCACTGTTTAATTTTCCTGTCTTGGGGGTCTGTTCTGTTCTTAGCTATAAGGTGTTCCCCATGAATATAGGAGAATCTGCTTCTGCACAGTTTGCTCTGTCTGCTCTTATCCCTGTCTCTGCATGTAGGAGGAGTGGGAGCATGTACACTGTAGAGATGCTAGTGGCAAAAGTTGATCATTAAGATTATCCAGCAGAACGCTGTGGCACACACCTTTAATCCCAGCACTCAGGAGGCAGTGGCAGGCAGATCTCTGTGAGATTGGGGCCAGCCTGGTCTACATAGTAAGTTCCAGGCAGGCTGGGCCTAGGGAGACCCTGACAAAAACAAACAAACAAAAAAAAATGATTTTCCAGCAGTGTGCTACATTGTAGGAGTACATCTGTTCGTTTTGGTTTGTTTTTCAAGATAAGATTTTTTTTTATTTTATTTTAATGTGTATGCATGTATTGCCTGCATGCACATAAGTGCACCCATGTCGTGCAATGCCCATGGAAGACAGAAGAGACTGTCAGATCCCCTGGAACTGGAGTTACGGACAGTTGTTATCTGCCACGTAGGTGCTGGGATTCGAACCCAGGTCTTCTGCAAGAACAGTCAGTGTTCTTAACCACTGAGCCATCTCTCCAGTCCCAAGATAAGGTTTCTAATGTGGTCCAGACTGACCATTAATCTGTGATCCTCTTGCCTCAGCCTCCTGAGTGCCGGGATTATAGGCTTGAGCCACCATACCCAGCTAAGTAATACATTTAAATATAGTATGAAAAATAGAATTTTGCTTAGAGATTTTAAATTTTCTAACATTAACATAATACTATTTGGAGCAAAGACGTTAAGAATATAGAAATAATAAGCTAATTTTACTGTTTTGTTCATTACAAGTCAATGTCTAGTTGTGACTAATTCTGGACATTATATTATACTTAATAGGGATGAAAAAAACATGGAAAAAGTTCAGAGGAAAACCCTAAAGAAATTAAAAGGATTTCAGAGTGGGAGCTATTGTAAAGGACTAATGAAGCTCAACAATTTAGCCTTGGGATAAGAACAGTAAGAGACCACTTAGTATTATAGCGAGAGATATTCTTAGAGGACTGTGGTAAGCATGTTTTTTCTCTTTTAAGTCCCTAAAACAGGAACACTGAATTTAGTTTATAAAAAAGTATCTGCTGACAAACCTTGTTGAATTCTGGTCTAGAATATCTAGGTGAGGTTGTGGAATCTAAAGGTGGAAGTGTTTGGTAAGAGAAGTGCTCATCAGTATCCACCTATAGAAGACAGTGGTGTGCTGGCACTAGAGACCTTAGCAGAAGTTACTTAATAAGGAAAACAAGTGCTGTGGTGGCAGATGAACTTCATAGTTTCTTAGTAAGACTGAGGTAGAACATCCTTGAGGAAGTACTCGATGGTGTTGAGTCATTCAGAAAAGTTAAACAGCAGGAGTGTTTGTGTGGCCTTAGGTGAATTTGCCAATATCATTTGGGAGGAAAATAAATAAGATTGACCTACTTGCCTAGTGTCTGCTCTGTACTGAGTCTAGCCTTCTGTTGATCTCAGGACTTTTTTTTTAAACATTTTATTTATTGTTTTAATTTTTATGTGTATGAGTATGTTGCTTGCATGTGTGAGTGCATTGGTGTCGTGCAGTGCCTCAGAGGTCAGAAGAGGGCTTCGGATTCCCCTGGAACTGGAGTTAAGGACAGTTCGTAGCCACCATGTGTGTGCTTGGAATCGAACCTGGGCCCACTGCAAGAGCAGTCAGTACTCTTAACCGCTGAGCCATCTCTCCAGTCCCTGATCTCAAGACTTTTAATGCCTCTTCTGGTGTTATCATCAATGGCAAATATGATTCTAGAGTTTAGAAATACTTATTTTTTGTAAAACACATCCCCACATTGCAAGCCAATTTCCTCATTTGGTACTTATCTAAGTGAACTTAAACAGCGTGAGTAGCTGGAGCAGCTGGAGCTACTCAAGCATCAGAGGAAAGCAAGGGCTGTGCTTCCTATGAAGTATCAGTATGAGTGGTTCTTGCCTCAGAGGCTGTGGTCCTGGTCCTGCTCTAACTCATGTGATGTTACAGTCTGTCACTAGTCCAAACTCACAGGTGTCCAAGATTACCAAGATGAGGCTGAGTATTCTATTTACAAAGTTCTAGTATGGAAGGAAGGTAGTGTGTTTTCCAGAGGAGATGAGATTTGCTTGCTGTGTGCAGTTAACTGAATTTCTTAGTATTCTTTTCATTTTTTCCCTTTGTTTTATGTGTGTGAGTACAGGCCTGTGCATGCCACGGCACACATGAGGTCAGAGGACAACCTCAGTTGTTGGTCCTTGCCTTCCACCTTGTTTGAGGCAGGGTCTCTTGTTTGCTGCTGTGTATGCAAGGCTAGCTGGCCGACAAGCTTCCAGAAATTCTGTTTAAGGATCTCAGAATAGGAGCACTGGGATTACAGATGTGCACGACTGTGCCTGGCTTTACACGCATTCTGGCATTCTTAGCGCAGGTCCTTGTGGATATGTGGCAAGCAAGCACTGAGCCACCTCCCTAGCCCTGTTTGTTTTTGAGATAGGGGCTTTCTCACTGTGTAGCCCAGGCTGGCCTCAAACTCATAGCAGTCTGCTGAGTGCTGGAGTTATAGGTGTATACCACCATGCCCAACTCTAGTTAGGATTCCTTAGTTGCAAATAATAGGAACTCAGCGTAAGCCAACTTTTCCTCTTTTGCCAAAGAAATAGTCATCACATTTATCATTTCTGTCTAGTAGACTCTTTAGACTTTTTATATTATCATTTTGCAAATAATTTGTAAAAATATGAGGAAAATGATGGTGAAAAACTTCACTAGAAGTTTTAATAATGTATCAATATAGCAAACCCCAATTTTAATTCCATATTTTTTTGGTTTTGAAAGCATGTAAAGCTGGGTATGGTGGTACATGTCTGCAGTCTCAGCTGTGCTCAGTTACATTATAGCAGAAGGATCACTTGGACCCTGAGCTTCAGGCCAGTCTGGGCAAGGTAGCAAGACTTTGTTTCAAAACAGACTCAAAGTAGGCAATGTTCTTTGAATTAATTACTTATTAACTCATATATAAGTGGGAATTGAAAAACTCCAGTGGATTCTTACATTTACCTTGTAAATATTGATTATAAATTTTGGCTACATCCTAAATAGATTATTGGTTATCATTACTACTGTTCTTTGTCCTTCCCTCTCTCCCGCCTTCTCTCTCTATTTCCCTCCTCCTCTTCCCCTTCCCCCCTCCCTCTCTCCCTCCCTCCCTTCCTTCCTTTCTTTCTTTGTGTATGTTCATGTATGTACAGGTGCATGTGTGTGCATGTACATGTGGAGGTCGGAAGTCAACCTCAGGTGTCCTTCCTTAGGAGCCATCCACTTGGTTTTTTGAGACAGGGCTATCACTGGGACCTGAGGCTTACCTGCCGCCTTAAGATTTATTTTATTATTTTTAATTATGTGTATATGTGGGTATGTACACATGAGTACCTTCAAGGACCAGAAGTGTCAGATTTCCCTGGAGCTGGAGTTACAGGTGGTTGTGAGCTGCCCAACATGGGTACTGGGTCCTCTACAAGAATGATATGTGCTCTTAACTGCTGAGCCATCTCTGTAGCCCCAAGGTGATGAGTGACTTAGCATGGCAAGAACTCTACCCACTGAGCCCTCTTCCAAGCCCTATTTCTGCTTTTATTCACATTTCTTCAAAACTGATGCTTTTGAGAACTTTGCCATCTCATGAGTTGTTGAAGGTAAAATAGGTATGATCCTTGCTCTGACTACCAAGTATTTTGCTTAGATTTTTAAGTAGCAGTTAGAATGAAGAATCCAATCAAATGGAGTTTTTTTTCACTTCTGTCATCTCTTTTCTCCTATTTCCTTTCCAGGTCTCACTGTGTAGGCCTTGCTGGCTTGGAACTTAATAGGTAGACCAGGCTGGCCTTGATCTCACAAAGAACCACCTGCTTCTGACTCCCAAGTGCTGGAATTAAAGGCATGTGCTACCATGCCTGGCCCCCAGTTACATTCTTATGTACTTCAACATTTGTCCACATGGGAACTATATCAGTACGCTGATGTACATACCTTACATAACTAAAGAATACTCTGATACACATTTTTGCGAAACAGAATGGTTCAGGGCCTTGTTAAAGTATTGCAGAATAAAATATTTTCCTGTTCAATGACTGATTCATGTGAAAACCATATTTCTTTTCTCTTCTTAGAAATACAGTGTTCATCAGTTCTTGAGTTTGAAAAAACAAGGAACTGCCGCCTGAAAACTGGAGGGTTGCTTCTGCAGCTGGCTTCACCATAACCATTCACTCTGAAGTGCTGCTATGTCTCTACACTGAGATATCTAATGATTATAAAATGTTTTCTTTGTCAAAAAGTGAAAAATTCACTGGGTGTGATGGTGCACGCCTTTAATCCCAGCACGTGGAAGGTAGAGGCAGAGGCAGGTAGATCTCTATGAGTTCCAGGCCAGCCAGATCTATACAGGGAGTTATAGGCCAGCCAGGACTGCAAAGTGAGACCCTGTCTTTAAAAAAAAAAGGTGACAAATTCTCAGTGAAAGCAACAACTGAAGAGGACAGAGACTAGAAGACATTGCTTCCTTTTTAGAGGATGATAGCGTGTGCTGAGTAGGGCAAAACTAGTTATTTGGCTGTTGCATCATCCACAGGTCTTCTACTTCCTTATTTTAGTATTTTTTTAAAGAACAGCTGGGATATTGAGCTGGAGAGATGGCTCAGCGATTAAGAACACTGGTTGTTCTTGCAGAAGACCCCGGTTTCCGGGTTTGAATCCCAGCACCCACATGGCAGCTAACAACTGTCTGTAACTCCAGTTCTAGGGGATCCGACAGCTTCTTCTGTCCTCTGCAGGCATTGCATGACACGGGTGTACTTACCTACATGCAGGCAATACACGCATGCACATAAAATTAAAATAATAAATAAAACACTGTGAGTTCAAGGCCAGCCGGGTTTCTACATATTGGTTTCCAGGAAAGCGGGGGGTAAAAAAAAAAAAAAAAAAAAAAAAAAAGAAAAAGAAAGAACAGCTGGGATACATGATGAAGAATGAGAAAATAATTCTCAGAATGATAAAACAGAAATGTTCAAGATCTCATCATTTTTCTTAGATTTGTTAAAAGGAATCAGTGTGTCCTTTTGCAAATTACAAGAGAGAATGGATTTCATTCCATTTAGAAAGATAGGTCAGCTTTCTGCTTATTTCGTGGAGGACCACCAAGAAAAAAAGTCACACATTTCCATCCTTGTGAATACTTGGGACTGCTTAACAAGAGATTAGGGCCTTAAGACAGCTCAGCAGGTAAAGTTTCTTGCTTCTAAATCTTGGCAACCTGAGTTCAGTCCCTAGAACCCACATAAAGGTAGGACAGCAAACTCCACAAAGTTGCCCTCTGACCTCCATACATACACTGCAGCACCCACACATATAGTATGTACACAGGCAACAACAATAATATTTTCTTTAAAAAAAGAAACGAGGGCTGGGTGTGGTGGCTCATGCCTAGCAGAAACAGGTGGATCTCTGTGAGTTCAAGGCCATCCTGGTCTGCATATGAAGTTCCAGGTCAGCTGGGGCTACAGGGAGACCCTGTCTCAAAAAGACCAAAAAAGAAACTATAGTTAGTTCCTGTAGATCCTGATGGTGTACCAAGTGGTAGGCAGAATCTGATATTTTAAGGTTATAGTGTCTCCTGGGCTCCCAGAGCAGAAGTCTAGGCTTTATGAAGGGGCTGCAACTAACCTGGAGCCATCAGGAATCTCCTTCTCATTTGTACTCTGTTCTTCTTTATGGCATTTGCTTTTTTCCTTCTTTGAGAATTGCCATCTCTGCTCCATATTCCATACATTATAGAATGTGGCTGGGTTTAGTGTGCACTGCTGTAATCCCTGTCTGGGAGGCTGGATGATCACTGGTTGGAGGTCACATGGTACATTGTGAGACCAATCTGAGCAATACACTGAGGCACTCTCTCAAAACACCAAGGGGTGGGGTGGGGTGGAGGACAGGAAGAGGGAAAAGAAAGAAATAGAAATATGGTCCTTGACAACTGAGATGTTATAGGTCCGTCCAGCCACACAGAGAACATCTGTCCTTCATGTGCTTTCTCCCATTTTTGATTCTGATGCAGCTTGGAAGATGAAGGAAGGCAACCATGTAGGTCTGGACCACATTCAGAGTTAAGTAAATAACCAGTGAAAAAGCCAAAAGTAAACTTTTATTATGTCTATAGGTTGTATTGCTCAGTTGTGGACCGTGTTTTTCATATTAACAGCAGAGTAGAAGATAATGAGTCGGGTGACTGTTTTAAATCCTATTCCTTTGGGGCTGGAGAGATGGCTCAGCAGTTAAGAACACTGAATGTTCTTGCA
>NW_008358490.1:1998425-2017008 GCF_000622305.1 Nannospalax galili
TGACCTTCGTGGCATTGCACGACATGGGTGCACTTACACACATGCCGGCAATACACTCATACACATAAAATAAAAATAATAAATAATAAAAAAATATATATAAGTTTTTAAAAATCCTATTCCTTCAAGACACCCAGGCTTTGTTAGATTTGGGGAATAAAAGCCCAAATGAGGACCTGTGGATTCTAAACTTCTTTTATTCTCACTGATCGGGATGTTGCCTGATACTATGTTGCCTAGCCTGGCCTTGAATTCAGTAATCTGGGCTCAGCCCTTCAAGTGCTGGGATTGCAGGCATGCACCACAGCCATTTAGTAGTGGTTATCAAATGAAAAATTTCAGATTTCCTGGAGGGTTCATGTAGTTCCCTGGATCATAATTTTCATGTTTCTTGATGTCAAAAGTTCCTAGAATCTCAAGACAGGTGACCATGTAACGTACAAAGAAAATCCTTGCCTGGAACATTTTTTGCACCATCAGTCTCCTTTTTCTCCGTTATCATTGTTAAACTCTCTTGTAGGTTTAATCATAGATTATAATTGTGAATTCTCTTTTGTAGATAATTTTAGGGTCCGCTTTTCTTACTTTATCACATTTTTCTTATTTCTGCCTACCACTCCTGACTTAGTCATTTGATAGTATACTGGCCTGGCTTCTAGCATGATCTCAGCTTTGTCATCCAGTGTCTAGTTGTTAAGGAACAAGACTGAATAATAATAACAATCATTTACTTTTTACATACATAAAATGAGTTATTTTTCATCTTTTCAACATATGAAAAGATCACCATGATACCTAGAATCAGTGAATTTCTTAAAAACTATTTTGTAGGTGGCTGGAGAGATGACTCTGGGGAAGAACACATGCTCCTCTTCCAGAGGACAGAGTTCAATTTCCAGCACCCATAACAGGCAACTCATAACCACCTGTAGCCCCAGCTCTAGAGGATCCAATGACTCTGGCATCTGAGGGCACCAGCACATACGTGCATATAAAGCCCCTCCCCCCACAATGAAAGATAAAATAAATCATTTTAAAACGAGACTATTTTGTATACTTTAATGTCTCCACTACTTACTGGACTGGTGGTGCTCCATTGCTCTGCAAGCCCCGTCTCTATCTTGTAAATTTCTAACAGATTTTTCAAACTGAGGAATACTAATGTATTTATTTCTTTCTCTCTTTTCCTTTCCTTTTCCTCCCTCCCTTCCTCTCCTTTCGTAGTCCTTCTTTCCCTCCTTCCTCTTCTTCCTCCCTCCCCCTCCCTCTTCCACCCTTTCCTCCCATCTCCCCTTCCCCCCTCTCCCTCTTACTCTTCTTTTTTTAACATTTTGTTATTTTTTTTATTTTATGTATATGAGTGTATTGCCTGCACGTGTGGTGTGTAAGGGCACCCATGTCATGCAGTGCTCATGGAGGTTAGAAGAGGGCATCAGATCCCCTAGAACTGGAGTTATGGATGGTCATGCAGGTACTGGGAAGTGAACCCTGGTCCTCTGCAAACATAGCCAGTGCTCTTAACCACTGAGCCATCTCTCCAGCCCCTCTCACTCTTGTTTCTTTTTTCTTTTTTTCTTTTTTTGCCCCCTTTGGTCTTTTTTTTTTTTTCCGGTCCTTTTGAGACAGGGTCTCCCTGTAGCTCCAGCTGTTTGGAACTCCCAATGTAGACCAGGCTGGCCTTGAACTCACAGAGATCCACCTACCTCTGCCTCCTGAGTGCTGGGATTAAAGGCGTGTGCCACCACACCTGGCTCCCTTTGGTCATTTTGAGACAGGGTCTCTCTGTAGCCCTAACTGTCCTGGAACTCACTATGTAGACCAGGCTGGCCTTGAACTCACAGAGATTCACCTGCCTCTGCCTCCTGAGTGCTGCGATTAAAGCCGTGGACCATCACGCCCTGCTCACTCTTGTTTCTTAACAGGATGTTGCCTGATAGTATGTTGCCTAGCCTGGCCTTGAACTCAATAATCCTCTGGTCTTAGCTCTTCAAGTGCTGGGATTGCAGGCATAGACCACCACCATTTAGAAGTGGTTATCAAATGAAAATTTTCAGATGTGCCTCAGGGAACCTGGGGTATATGCAAATAGTGTGAGGCTTTAGCTTCCTACACATACTCCAACAGATCTTTAATTTTTTTTTTTCTAGGTTCTACTGTTTAGGGAGAAAACAAAAGCTTCAGCGTGTATTTCTTCATTCATTTACTAGACATGTGTTGTCTTCTGTATGCTAGACATTGGGTATCCAAAGATAGGAAGAATGTTCAGTGGCTTTTTCTTAGCAGAAAATCAAAAGAATAAAGTGGGTTTTTCTCCTTGATTTGCAGTTAGGCATATTACAATTAAACATGCTTAATGTATTTAAAATTTTAATTTGAAAATGTATTTTAAAGGCCAGAATTCTGTCAGAGACCTTATTATTTTACATCATTTTTGTGTGTAAAATAATTTTTTATGATGTATGCATGTAATGATTACTAACATGCTTGAGGTGAAATCTTTTTGTTGAAAATATTTTTTCTTCCTTCTAGAATGAAAGACTTAAAAAACTTTGCACTGACCTAGAAGAAAAGCATGAAGCTTCAGAACTTCAAATAAAGCAGCAGTCTATGAGTTACCGAAGCCAGCTGCAGCAGAAAGAGGTGCATGCTTATTCTAATGATTTCACTGCTAGTTTTAGATCCATGAACGTATTGAAACAGCTCAATTTAATACAAATGAAAGTTTTCCTGTTATGTTTACATAGGTTAACTTTTGTACAGATTAATTTCTAGTTTCCAAAAGAAGAGATTTTTAAAAAATAAAATATTGTAATCTGTTGCTTATAATTTCTGATTTTTATATATAAACCTAATTTATTGTCTGCTTTCTTAATTTTTTTAAACATTCATTTATTTTTGTGGTGCTTGGAATTGAACCCAGGACCTTATACATGCTAGTTATTTTTAAGTTGTTTCAAGTCAGTGTGATCGTTACTAATGCCATTTTTCTTTGTCAAAATACATTTTGACTATAAGTATTAATGTTCGTTGTATTGCCATGTACTTGATTTTCCATATAAAGCAATATTAAGTTTATTACTATTGACTATTTTATGTGTTTTGTTTTCTTTTTTTTAATATTTTAAATTTCTATTATTTTTATTTTGTATGTGTGAGTATATTGTCTGCATGTAAGTGCACCCATGTCATGCAATGCCTCGGAAATCAGAAGAGGGCTTCGGATTCCCCTGGGACTGGAGTTAAGGATGGTTCGTAGCTACCATGTGGGTGCTGGGAATCAAACCCGGGTCCTCTGCAAGAGCAGTCAGTGCTCTTAACTGCTGAGCCATCTATCCAGCCCCGTGTTTTGTTTTCTTGTAGTTAAATTGAAATGGTTGCTTTTGGATTGTCCTCCCTTGTCTTTGCAGCCTTTTAATAGATACTACTACGATAAATACTATGTGATTTGACTGATGTTACCCTGAATCCTGTTGTTGGATTTCCCTCTGTGTTTAATAAGTAGAATCTGTTCCTGCTTTATTAGCCAAATGATTTTGGGGGGTGTTCTTTAACTTGTTGACCAAATAATCATTTCTACCATCGCTTTGTATTTGAGTGCTAAAAATTTAGATGAAGGTTGAGACTATCCCTCAGCAATAGAGTGCTTGCTGGCATGTGTGAGGCCCCTATATTCAGTTCCCAGCACCACAAAAAACCTAAACCAGAACAAAAGGAATCAAAAATTTAGAGAATTTAGGCTGGGTGTGGTGGTGCACACCTTAAGTCCCAGGCAGGTGAATCTCTGTGAGTTCAAGGCAAGCCTGGTCTACAAAGTGAGTCCCAGGCCAGCTGGGGCTACAGGACCCCCTGTCTCAGAACAATCCCCCCAAACTCTCCCTCCAAATTTAGAGAATTGATTTCTAGTTTCTTTATTGATAAGGTAAAATAAAAATGTGATGCATTGTGATAAACACTTAAAAGTTGAGTTTCCAATCTGATAATTGATAATTTCTTATTAAAATAAATTACTGCAAGAATAAAATGAATATAAAATGGAGGTACAAGTTCAAAATAAGACCATAAACCCATGTCTGTTTGGTTTTTTTGTTTGTTTGTTTGTTTTTTTGGTTTGTATGCTTTGAGACAGCATCTCACTATGTAGCCCTGACTAGCCTTGAACTCAGAGATCTACCTGCCTCTGTCCCTCTCCAGAGGGGATTAAAGGCATGCACCACCATGGCCTGCCCCTTCCTCCTTTCTTCCATCCCTCCCTTCCTTCCTTGGGATTGAATCCAGGGCCTTGTTTCATGTTCAGAATCTTTACAACTGAGCTATATCCCTTGCCTCCTTTTTTAAAAGACAGGGTCTCATATAGCCTAGGCTGATCTCAGACTTCCTCATGATAACGGAGGATAACTTGGCACATAACTGAGGATAATCTTAGACTTCTAATCTTTCTCCTACCTCCATTTCACAAGTGCTGGGATTACAGACAATGTTGACTACACCTGGTTTTATATAATACTGGGGTTCAAACCCAGAGCTTGATGCATACTAGGCAAAGTACTAGCCAGTGGAGCTATTATGTCTAGCCTTTTTGGGGAGAGGAAGGTTGTTGCTTTGTTTCGTTTAGACAGGTTTTTGCTTGGTAGCCCGCTCTAGTCATGTACTTATTATATAGTCCAAGCTGTGCTCAAACTCAAAACAATCCTCCTGCCTTAGCCGCTTGATTGCTGGGCTTATAAGTGTGTGCTACCATGCATAGCTTTATAATTTGGTATACCAGTCTTTAGTTAAAAGGTTGCTTAAGAATTCAGAATTCGTATACTGTTATTTCCCTAACTAGGGTCAGATTTTCACTGGCCAGTGTTAAAGCCAGGGCTTCTTTTAATGCATAGTTCCTTCTAAACTCATGGGCTAATAACCATAAACGGACTTATCTAAAAAGGTTGGATAGTAAATCAAAGCATTCTTCCAGCTGTGTTTTAAGACCAGTACAAAGTTACCTCTGACTTATGGACCATTTTAAGCCTAAATCCAGCCATAATCAGTTACATAAGACTCTCAGCAGAGGCAGGCAGATTTCTGTGAGTTCAAGGCCACCCTAGTCTACAAAGTGAGTTTCAGGCCAGCTGGGGCTACAGGGAGCCCCTGTCTCAAAAAAAGACCAAAAAAAATTTTTTTTTATTTGTATGAGTTTATTGCCTGCATGTATGTAAGTGTACCCATGCCATGCAGTGCCCTCAGAGGTCAGAAGATGATGTTGGATCCCTTGGAACTGGAGTTAGGATGGTTGTTAGCCATCCTGTGAGTGCTGGGAACTGAATCTGGGTCCTCTGGAAAAACAGCCAGCGCTGTTAACCACTGAGCCATCTCTCCAGCCCCTTAAGAAAAGTTTTTAATGTATAAGTTGGTATAGCTTTTGTTTTCTTACTTAATGTCTGATAATTTATAAACAGAGCTTTAAGAAATTACTTGTATTATGATAGTAGCAAAACCATGTTTCACTGAGAAATTCATTGCTTGGTTTAACATTTGAGTGACATTCTAATCTTCATACTATTTGAAACATCTGTGCTTTAATAACTATGGTAATTATGTTTTTTACATAAAAATGTTATGATTAAGGTATCAATAGAAGTTCTGGATTCACTTAACTTCCATTTATTGGTTCATCTTATATAAAGCATTATGCCTTTTCAACTTAAAATCTATAAAATCTATAAAAAGGCCAATATGCATTTTATAAAATACTTTTTCTAAAACATGGATTATGAATACATAGGTAGAAATCAGCCACCTTAAAGCAAGACAGATTGCACTACAGGATGAATTGCTGAAACTGCAGTCAGCTGCTCAGTCAGTGCAGTCAGGACCTGGCAGTGTACCAGCAACCACTGTGTCATCTTCATTTGGTTATGGGATTGGTCATCATGCGTCAGCTTTCCATGAAGATGACATGGACTTTGGTGACATAATTTCATCACAACAAGAAATCAACAGATTGTCAAATGAAGTTTCAAGACTTGAATCTGAAGTTGGCCATTGGAGGCATATTGCTCAGGTAGGTAAAATTTGGATAAATTTGTGGAAATAGTGAGTTAGTAAAAATGCTGGTGCTCTCTAGTCAGCTTTCTGTAGAGCATCTGGTATCAGAAATAATCCTTGGCCAGAAAATAGAAAAGCACTTTGTAGTCTAATTCAGCATATACCTTTCTAGGTGATTTTGGTCAAGTCACTTTTCTTGTTCTGCTTCAGTTTCTTCTGTATAATATTTGGAGTTTTAAAAATTAAAGTAACAGATTTATTTTTAAAAATAAAAAGTTCTAAAACACAGGACTCAAAAGATAACATTAAATTGAGCCAGCAGCTTTTCTCCTGGGTTTTTGTAGCTTTTCTCAAGGAAGCACCGTTTCAGGGCACTGTGTTCTGAGATTGTTTCCTAGGATTTTGAGGTTTGATAAGCTCTAATGGTATATAAAATGAAAATTTGGTCATTAGTATTAAAAGTATGTTAAACAGTGGTATGTTATTTATCATACACTAGAAATTAAATACTTGCTGTTTGGGCTATAAACTTTATTCCAAGGAACCTTTTTGTCTTATATATCAGATTTTTACATCTGTGGAGATTGTTAGATGACATGAGACTTTGACTCAGATGGTACATTATTCATTTGGATTTAACTTCATCAGTTTAGGTAGAAATAGTATATAATTTGGAATGCAAAAAAAAAAAAATCCAAGTATGTAAGTCTTCTTGTAAACGTTATCTAGTTATGAAAAGAAAAAAACTATTTCAATTAAAATTATTTGTTTACCATGTACTGGACCTTTTCAGTACCTAGAACCTTACATAGGTTTGTCCATCTTTTCTCCCCAAAACCAGTGATTTTAAACTTTATACATGTAAGAATAACCTAGAGAACTTGATAATGGCTTAGATTTCTTATTGTGCCTTTGGATATTTTGATTTAGTCACTTATTTTAGGGCCTTGGAAACTGCACTGAAGCAAGTAAATACTCCAGGCAATTCTGATAATATAAGGTTCACATTAAAATTTTTTATTGCATTTGTGTATTTCTGTATTTATTTATTTGGGAGTGTGTGGGGGCACACACCTGCACAGTAGCATGCTTATGGAAGTCAAAGGACAACTGATGGGAGTTGGTTCTCTCCTCTCCTTCTATCATGTTAGTCCTGGGGGACTGAACGCAGATCATCTGGCTTTGTGGCAAGTGCTTTATCTGCTGAGCCATCCTAATAGCCTGGGACAAACCTGTATTTTCAGCATTAGGAGGCTGATACAGTATGGTTGGGAGTTTGAGGTCACCCCACATAGCAAGACCAAGTCTTTAAAAAACAAGCAAACAAAAGAAACATTAATTAGGTTAAAACTTGATAGGAAAGAAGTGACTTTTTGGTGTGTTCAGCATATCTTGAAAACGTAGTATATCGCATACTTGTACTAGAAGATGAAAAAGGCTTAATTGGAACCTTTCAGGGGCTTAATTTTCTAGCAAAACAGCAAGAATTAGTATTTGTATAGAAAGTTTTCACATATTACTCTAATATATATTATTATCCTTATGAAATATTTATTACCCTTTTTTATAGATAAGGGAACACACACACACACACACACACACACACACACACACTCTGAGGATTGTAGTCAGGGCCTCTTAAACGCTAGGCAAGTGCCCTACCGCTAAGCCACATCTGCCTCCCTTTTTTAAGTAACAAGATCCTTTTTTATTTTATTTTTATTTTTTGTATATGAGCACCTGCCTGCGTGTATGTAAGTGCACCTGTGTCCTGCAGTGCCCATGGAAGTCAGAAGACGACATTAGATTCCTCTGGAACTGGAGTTACAGATGGTTGTTAGCCTTAACCACTGAGCCATCTCTCTCCAGCCTGTAACATGATCCATTTATGTTGCCTAGGCTGGCGTGAACTTGCAGCCTTCTTTCCTCAGCCTCCTTGAATAGGTGGGATTGTTGTGAAGCACTGTGCCTGGCTCAGAAACATATCTTTTGACTCGAGATTTGATGGTTTTTTTTGAGTTTTTTTTGACAGTCTCCCTAGACCCAGCTCCTCTGGAAGTCACTATGTGAACCAGGCTACCTGCCTCTGCCTCCCAAGTGCTGGGATTAAAAGTGTGCACTGCCATGCCTAGCTTGACTTGAGATTTGGATTCTTTCTAATATGTGTTCTTTCAGTCCTAGAGCAGCTTTGGTTTATTAACATGCCATATAGTAAATGTAAATTAAGATAAATGAGTGGTTACTAGAGGTTTGGTTGGGTAGTAGAGAGGGCAGATGTTGATCAGCAAATATAAAAGTACCTATACATGAGAGAAATAAGTTCTGGTGTTCTTTGCATATTAGGGTGACTACAGACAACCAGTGTATATTTCAAAATAGCAAGAAGAAAGCATTTTAGGTACTCTCACCAGAAAGAAATGATAAATATTTCAGATAATTAAAGAAATTTAATGATTTGCCTTTTTTTTTTTTCCTTTTTTCTTTGTGGGTTTTTTTTGTTTGTTTGTTTGTTTTTGTTTACATAGGGTCTCCTTGCAGCCCCTGCCTGCCTGGAACTTACTCTGTAGACCAGGCTGGCCTTGAACGCACAGAAATCTTCCTGCCTCTGCCTCCTGAGTGCTGGGACTAAAGGCTTGCACTGCCTCACCTGGCCTTAATCATCTTGATTTGAACATTATATAGTATACATATTGAATTGAAACAGCATACTGAACCCCATAAACATGTACAATTACTAGGTGTCAAATTAAAAATTTAAAGATAAATGAGCAATATACAACTTTGAATGAAAGATTTTTTGGTCAAACCAAAGATGATTCTGTATTGAGAATTCTGTAGAGACCTTATGGGTACAATCATTTATTTTAATTTGGGGTTTTTGGGTTTTTTTTTTTTTTTCATGTAGTTCAAGCTGGTCTCAAATTTGCTATGTCGCCTAGGGTAATCTTGAACTTTTGATCCTTTTGCCCCCACCTCCCAAGTGCTGGGATTATAGGCCTATGCTAGGCAAGCACTCCACTAACAGCTACATTCTCAGCTCTGTGTAAAATCATTTTTTAAAGATTTTTCCCCTCCATTGGCATTAATATTGGATAGCTTTCTGTCCTCTTAGACGGCTGCTTAAGGGACCTGGTTAAGAGCACTGGCTGCTCTTGCAGAGAATTTGGTTCATTTCTAGCACTCACATGGCAACTTTCAACCGTCTGTAACTCCAGTTTCAGGGATCTGATGCCCTTTTCTGACCTTCATGGCATTGCACATATGGGTACACGTATATACATGCACTCATATACATAAAATAAAAACAAATAACACCTTATACGCATATATGAAATTCTCAGTTTTTGTAAAAGTTAAAAAATACAAATAAATAAAAACAAAATTTAAATAAAGAAAGCTGCTTAATTATCCTCATGTTGGTTTTTGTTTTGAAGGTTCTACATATTTATTACTGAACCAATCAATTCGCTCATGTAAAGCAGATAAAAAAGCAAATCAGGGCCGGGCGTAGTGGCACCCTTTTAATCCCAGCACTTGGGAGGCAGAGGCAGGTGGATCTCTGTGAGTTTGAGGCCAGCCTGGTCTCCATGGTGAGTTCTAGGACAGCTGGGGCTACAGGGAGACTCGTCTCAAAAAAAAAAAAAAAAAAAAAGGTAAATCAGATTCCTAATACAGCCAAATCTCCAGGGTGAAACCTTTCAGTTCCATTTGGTAGGCCTAATGATGACCATGATTTAGCTTAAACAGTCAGTGTGCCATCGTGTGTGAATCCTCACAGACCCAGCTTGGCTCTCCTCCAGTGTCTTCTCTTGGCATTGTACCTGATTTTATTACCAGTATTCATCTGAATCCACTACGAAATAGGACAATTTTGCTTTTGTTTCTTGGCCAGGAATCGCTTGATTCTGAAAGTCTTGTGAGAGAGCATGGTGAGAGACTGAGGCCAGCGTACAGAGGACAATGGAGGGCAAAAGCCTTGTGTTGATTTTTTTTTTTTTTTTTTTTTTTTTTTTTTTTTGGTCTTTTTTTGAGATAGGGTCTCCCTGTAACCCTAGCTGTCCTGGAACTCACTATGTAGACCAGGCGTGTGCCACCATGCCTGGCATGTTGATTTTTTTTTTAGCTAAGTGAAATATTGTTCTTTTTCTCCCCCCCAGCTTAACTTTATTTTGTAAAGCTAATGCCCCACACCCCTTTTAGTTTAAAAAAAGTCTTGAGGAGCCAAGCGTGATGGTACACACCTTTTATCCCAGCAGAGGCAGGCAGCTCTCTAGGAATTCGAGACCAGAGTGGTCTACATAGAGTTCCAGGCCAGCTGGAGCTATAGAATGACCCTGTCTGAAACAAAACAAAACAAAACAAAAATCTTGAATATGGTGTCTTTTATTTATTATGTATTAAACATTTATTATGTATAATGGACTGAGGTCTTTGAAAAGTGCTTGGAGTTCTTAGAATGTCTGGGAAATGTTCTTGTTTTTTTAAAAAATAATTTTTTAATTTAAGTTAGCTTATGACTTTCTGTTTCATAGAAAAATCTAGTATTATTTTTTCATTCTTTTTCTAAACTAAGGCACGGGGAATACAGAGCTCTGATCAAACAGAAATCTGCAAACTGCAAAATATTATTAAGGTAAGTCAAATTGTTTATTGCCAATGCCTATTATGCATTTAAAATCTATTATTAAAGGTATGTCAAAGTAGAAGTGTTTGTTAAGTGCTTTTATATATTATGATTATTTTAACTGTTTTATTCTTTTTCAACTCATTTATTCTTTATGATTAAGTGTATCCAGGATCATTTGGTTGTACACATGTTTTCACTAAGTATATTTTTCATAGGTCTTTCTATTCTGCTGTTTCTCATTCTTAGGTTGATGACATTTCAGGGGTTTAGGGTTTAAAAAGACTGGCAAAAATGCTAATATATTCAATGTAGATAATTATTTTACCTTAGTGATAAAATTTTGCTGGTCTTTGTCAATTATTTCTTTTTTGTGTTTGTTTTTATTTTGTATTTTTGAAACAGGGTTTCCTGGTAGCTCCAGCTGGCCTAGAACTTGCTATGTAGACCATGTTGTCCTTAATCTCACAGAGGTCCATCTTCCGTGCCTCCTGAATGCTGGGATTAAAGGCAAGCCTGGCTGTCAGTTACTTTTTTTTTTTTTTATAAGAAAAGACTTAGTTACATACAGTCATCATGGCAGTGAATTGTTTTAAATTAGAGTCAGGTACAGAATTTTTAGTTGGAGCTTATGATTACAGGTGTGGGCATATTCCAGAGTCAGACCTGTGTGTGAGTCCTGGCTGCACCTTTACCAGCTGTGTTTCTTTGGGCATGTTGTTTTAAGTTATCCCAGATTCTGTTTTATCATCAGTAATTCAGACCTAGTACCTACCTTATAGGATTATTCTGAGGTTTCGATGTAAAGACCCAGAGCTGGGACATAAATGAAAGTTTGTCTTCTTGGGAAATAGCAGCTAATTACAGTTAGAATTCTTGGTGGTAGGCAACACATATCTTTTACTGGCAGGACCCCAAGTAGTCTGTGTCAGGAGGGACAGGAATGGGAACTAGTTTGGGAATCTAGCAGACTATACTAGCCAGACTTGAGAATGCAGCTCTCATGATGCTCCTATCAAGATCAGGCAGCTAAGATAGATGTTGTTCATCAGCTGGATAGCAGGTACCTGTCTTGACAGTTTGGGAGTTCATCAGGACTGGCAGAAAAGACACTGAACAGGAGACTAGTGGTACTAAGTTAGCAGGTACAAATTGAAGAACTTGAATCTGTTTTAGTTGTGCCAGTTTCAAAGATAAGAGGGCATAACTAAGTGATAAGTCTGGTAATCTAAAGCAGGACTCTGCCGTAAACTTGGACTCTGTTACAAAGAATAGGAAACTGGCCAGTGCTGCTCGTTGCCAGAAGTTTGCAGTGACACCACTGCCACTGCTTTCAAGATTCAAGAGGAGCTGAGTGTGGTGGCAGCACTGGGGAGATGAGACAGGAGAATTGTAATGAGCTCAAGGTTAGCCTGGGTTATATACTGAGTTCCAGGCCAACCAGGGCCACATAACAAGTCCTTCACTCAAAAAAAATAATAAAATTAGCCAGAGGTTTGATTCTAGTATTGATGGACTGTGCTGTTAGGAAAAGGAGTTCCCGGTCACAGGTATTAGAGAAAAGGTGTTTTTGCTTATCTTTTGTTTCACCATAGGATAACTTTTTAATGCCTCAGAAAGGAAGGAGTGACTGTCAGAATTGTCCCTGTTTGGGGACTCTGGTTGAGTTCTTTGCAGCTTTGATATGTTCAGAGAATTGTATTTCATAATAGGGACTTTTGGACAGCAGTGAAGTTAATCACTTAGGTAAGTTAATTGATTATACATTTGGTTAAATTTGTTCTTGATTTTAAAGGAACTTCAGCAGAACCGAAGTCAAGAAATTGATGACCATCAGCATGAAATGTCAGTATTGCAGAACACACATCAGCAGAAACTCACAGAGATAAGTCGCAGGCATCGAGAGGAATTAAGTGACTATGAAGAACGAATTGAAGAACTGGAAAATCTGTTACAGCAAGGTTATGAGGTTTTGTTTGTTTATTTCTGTCTTATTGAGACAGGGTCTCTTTGTAGCCCCAGCTGGCCTGGAACTCAC
Organism: Nannospalax galili; assembly: GCF_000622305.1. Lineage (NCBI taxonomy): Eukaryota > Metazoa > Chordata > Mammalia > Rodentia > Spalacidae > Nannospalax > Nannospalax galili. The sequence goes on from NW_008358490.1 coordinate 2,011,115, forward strand.
TATGTAGACCAGGCTGGCCTTGAGCTCACAGAGATCTGCCTGCCTCTGCTGGGATCAAAGGTGTGCACCACCATGCCCGGCTGTTACGAGTTTTATTAGTTTCACAGGTGCTATGACTTAATGACAAATCTAACACTCAGAACACTGCTGTAAACTTAGACTAAGTTCTGGTGACAAGAAAATGACCATTTCTGCTCACTGCCAAAGTTTGCAGGGACATCACTGCTTTCATGAGCCTAGAAATGGAAAGGCCTCTGCCCTCAGGGTAGAGAGTTCAGCTCAGAGATTTCTTTGCATTGTTTGGTGGTGACGCTACACAAAAACTAGAGAGATTTTCACTTTCTTTCAAATTTAGATACTTAGGTTTTTGGTACTTGATTCAAATAATGTATTTCTTCAACTTCTTTATTTATTTAAACATGCTTAGTTATAATAATTTTTTGGGGGGGGTCTTTTTGAGACAGGGTTTCCTTGTAGCCCCAGCTGTCCTGGAACTCACTATGTAGATCAGGCTGACCTCGAACTCACAGAGATCCACCTGCCTCTGACTCCCGAGTGCTGGGATTAAAGGCGTGCGCCATCACGCCTGGCTTAATAATTTCTTTTTAACTTTTCCAAGTTCTAAACTCTCAAGTCTTCATATTGTATATAGCAAGCTATTTACTTTTTGGAACTTGATATTTGATTCCTCCCTTTTTTATGCTTTAGGTGGCTCAGGAGTTACAGGAACTGATCACTCTAAAATGTATGAGATGCAAAAAACTATTCAGGCTCTACAGACTGAAAAAGTAGAATCTACCAAAAAAATTGAAGAACTTGAAGATAAAATAAAAGAGATATATGAGCAGTTATCTTCTGCAGACAGTGACAGAGATATCTTGAGGAGAGAACACGAAGCGCTCCATGTGGAAAAGAGACAAACACCCGAAGAGTGTGATCGACTGCAGGCTTCTGCTGTGAGACATAGTGACACTGTGATGGAGGAAGGGAGAGTTCTTCCACAGAATTCCTCAGTGGAAGAAGTGTTCAGATTACAGCAGGCTTTGACTGGTATTCAGTGTTTGGAACCTACTTTACATTGGTGTTTCTTTGCATTTTAGTTCTTTTTAGAGACAAGCACTCGAATAGCTTAAGTACTTTGTGAAAATGGAATGTTGATGGAAATGACTATGTAATTTGAATAGAATTGTTTGGTTTAGATTCAGTATCATAGTTAATAGGTCACAAATAGGAGTTTTCTACTTAAGAGGGTTAAGAATTGTCAAAGTGTCCCTCAACTTTCCTTTCTTACTCTCTTAAGTGTTTACATGAAAATCAGTGATTTAAGAAGCCAGGTAGATGTCTGAGAAGTGTTTAAGTACATAGTAATTGTGGTGAGGTATTGGTCTGATTGTTTCAAGAATACAGAACTGAATACGTTCTATAATTACTCAGCCCAGTTAGAGAATGCAGGAATCCATTGTTACCTTTTGAAGTGATCTGCATGCAAGTAAAAGCTTGACTGAGTGACAAAAGCCATAGATATTCTACTCTTTGCCATGTTCCAGCTGATGCTTAGTATTTTAAATACTAGTATTCTGAGGTACAGAAGAAGAGGTTTTAAAATGAAGTAGGTGGGGACTGGAGAGATGGCTCAGCAGTTAAGAGCATTGGCTGCTATTGCAGAGGACCCAGGTTTGAAACCCAGCACCCACATGGAAGCTAGCAGCTATCCGTAACTCCAGTTCTAGGGGATCCAAACTCTTCTGTCCTCTTCAGGCATTGCATGACATGGGTGCACTTACATTGGCAGACAAAACACTCATACACATAACATAAATGAGAAAGGATTTTTAAACAGGCAAAGTGCCAATGTTCATTCATACCAGGAGCTCTTCAGCAGAGAAGATGCTAATTTTAGATTGTATTTTGTCCTTGTCTCTTAGTATAAATGCTTTAAGAACTCTCTACATTCTTGCTTTAGAAGTTTGCAGCCTTGTGTGCTTATGAACACTCTTATCTATATCCCATATGCCAGTTTATCCTGAGCTCCCTATCTAAATGACCATCTCTATAGAGCACATGGATTTTCAAAATAAATTAGTTAAGAGTAAAGTTCTGTTGTCTCCTGTCCCTCATTTTCCTTTCCCAACCTTGGTAATTTATTAGTGCCCAAAGCAGAATTCTAGAAGTCAACCCTGACCAAGTCCCTATAAGTTTTATTTCCTTAATTTCTCTTTTGTTGAGTGGTATTTCAGGATTGCATTCCAGAGGAGCTCCAGGGCTTCTTAGTGTGCATCAGGCTTGGGAGCTGTCACTTGACAAAGGGAAGGCAGCTCAGTGGGGATCTGGACTTTAAGTAACTCTGCTCATTTATAAAGTAATTTTATCTCTTCATCGTATTGAGTGATCCATTTGAGTTTAAGAAATGGAGCGGCTATCCTTGTCCTTCCCTCTTTTTTCATCTTCGTTACCGTGGAATTACATCAGTCAGTCATAAATCTTTTTGTTCAAGTTAGTTGTTATAGATTCATTCATATGTATTCATTCTTTCTCTCTCTCTGTACCCCCGCCCCCTGGCTGATACAGAGTCTCGTGATACAGAATCTCACTGTGTAGCCCTGGCTGCTCACAGTATAGACCAGAGTGACCTGGAACTCAGATCTTCCTGCCCCTGCCTCACAACTGCTGGGATTAAAGGCATTTGCTACCATGTTACAGATCTCTTAATAAAGTAGACTACAACAGAGGGTTGGGGACTGGAGAGGTGGCTCAGCAGTTAAGAGTTCTTGCTGCATAGTGAGAACCAGTGTTTGCATCCCAGCACCCACACATTAAGCTGAGCATCTTGTATACACCTATAACTCCAGCTCTGAGGAGGGTGGAAACAGGAAGATTACTGGGGCTTGCTGGCTTCTTGCTTGGCCTACAAAACATGAGCCCTGGCTTCAGGGAGAAACCTTGTTTCAAAGGAATAGGCAGAAGGTAATAGAGGAGGACTCTGGATTCCCTCTTCTGGCTTGTGAACATGTGCAGAGGCGCACTCCCATACATATGTATATATGTGCACATGTAAATAAATAAAGAACAAGCAGATTGGGACAATAATGGTATCTTGCTTGTAGGAGATGTAGTAGTAATGCAGGCTATGTGAGTTACTAGCTGCAAAATTTCCTTTAATTTTATTTATTTACTTTATATTTTATGTGCATGAGTGTTTTACCTCCATATAAGTGCACCTATACATTACCCTCGGAGGCCAGAAAAGGGTGTCAGAGTCCCTTTTCTGAACTAGAGTTCAGGATGATTCTTAGCCACCAGGTGGGTACTGGGAACCAAACCCTGGTCCTCTGCAAGTGCAGCCAGTGCTGTTAACCACTGAACCATTCCTTTAGAACAGTGTCTGGTCCAGAGTGAGTATTAGAAAAGTGTTAGCTATTCTCTGGTTTCCATTATTCTTCAATCCATCTTTTTTTAAATTTTATTCTGCAACCACAATAAATTTTCAGAAACCCAAGGCAACTACTCCTGCTCTATAGGGCTTTATGGCTCTCTGGGAACTGCAAGATGAAGTCTGAACTTCACTAGTGGACTGTCATGTCTGTCTGGTCCCTGTGTGCCTCTTCAGTTTAGACTCTTCGTGGCTCCCAGCATTGTAAGCGTTAGCCTTAGTGGACTGTCAGTGGCTCCTTAAGACAGTAGTGTTGTCTTAGCTCTGTCCCCATTGTATTTGCTGCCTTTTCAGGGCAAAGTGTCCCTATTTTTCCATTAGCCAACTAGTAGTATACTATCTTAGTGCAGGTATACTTCGGGGTACCCACACTGCCACGTCTCTGGGCCCCTTTGCCCACCAGATCTGGGCTAGACACTTGCCCCTCCTTTGCTCTCATAGCACCTCTGTTTACTGTATCACACTATATTGAAATCATGTTTACTTGTTTTCTATCACTTCTGAATTGTAAATCCATAGAGAGCAAGAAATAAATGTTTCCATCTTTTTGTCTAGCACTGGCTTTGCCATAAATGCTCAGTGTTCCTAAAATGAATGTTAAATGAATTACTTCAGCTGAACTCATGATACTCTGTCTCTGGGTTCTTCTAAGTCACTTTAGATAATTAAGAGATTGTAATGTTGTGGTAAAACTTTATTGCTTTTTAGGGTTTTTTTTTCTTTATAGTCTTACACCTTTATACAATTCCTGGCTATACTATTTTTTTTCAAATATTTATTATTATTATTATTATTTAATGAAGTTTTATTTTTCCAAATGTACAGTCAGTTGAATATATTGAGGCATCTTCACCAGCAGCTGGGGCATCTCCACCTTTTGTGTTTCTGTTGTAAATTACTTGGGCTCTGTGTTTTGAAACCAGTTTGGATAAGTCCTTTACTAAGGAGCTCCTGAAGGGCTGCCCTGGCCAGGGAACTTCAAATCTTCAGTCTCTCAGAGACCACAGCTGGGAGTTTATAATTTGGAACTTCCTTACAGAGTTTGTCATATGGAGCCTTGTCAAACAGTTGTTGAGCTCGTCCTGAACTTTGCCTTTGGACCACCCCTTTTTGGCCTTGCCCCCAGACTTGTTTACTGGGTCTCTGTCTTTATTAGCCACTTCCCTGCATTCTTCTTCTTGTCCTTGGGCGGTGTGGCGAAGCTCCAAGAGCAGTGGTAACCACTGAGCCTCGATAAGATATCAGAAAAAAGGCTGTGATTGTTTTTTATTTTATGTGTATGAGTGTATTGCTTGCATGTATGTAAGTGCACCTGTGTCATGCAGCACATGCGGAGGAAATCAGAAGAGGATGCTGGATCCCCTGGAACTGGAGTTACAGACAGTTGTTAGCTGCCATGGTGCTGGGAATCAAATCTGGGTCCTCTGCAAGAGCAGCCAGTACTTTTAACTTCGGAGCCATCTCTCCAGCCCCAGTTGTTACTATTTTTATCAGAAAATTCAGTGATAATTCTTTCTTACACTTTTCCAAAGAGCTGGATTTTAGGTTTTTTTTTTTTTTTTGGTCTTTTTGAGACAGGGTTTCCCTATAGCCCCAGCCGTCCTGGAACTCAGTATGTAGACCAGGCTGCCCTTGAACTCACAGAGATCCGCCTGCCTCTGCCTCCCGAGTACTGGGATTAAAGGCGTGCGCCACCACGCCTGGCGATTTTAGCATTTTTTAAACTTACAATTTATTTGTTATAGTCAGAAATAGAAAATGGCAAAAATGTTTTTTAGTACAACCTGTCAAACTGCTTGCTAATTGTGTTTATAAGTATGCTTAATTTTAATGGGGTTGCACTTCTGAGTTTAATATGGCAATCAGTTATTAAAATATTCTAAGTAATTTTAATGTTAGGTTCATTTATTGTTTTTACAGATGCTGAAAATGAAATAATGAGACTAAGCAGTTTAAACCAGGTAAATTCTTGTTGTGGGAGATGATATTGGGCATTGTTACTAAGAAGGTTGTGATCTATTGTATATATTTTGTATTTTCTTACAAATTTATGAAAATTTATCCTAGGAACTTTTCAGTAATTTTGTGCTTCCTAACTAACAACAAAAACTTTTTGCACCGTAAATTGATAGGTTAGAAAGCTACATAATTGATAAATGTGGGTATATTGTTGTAGACTAATTTAACAATGTAAAAAGAGTAAGCAGATCCTATATCAAAATAAGGAATGCATTTTAAAGAATATTTTATTTAAGAACTGGAGAGATGGCTCAGTGGTTAAGAGTACTGGCTGCTCTTGCAGAGGACCCGGGTTCAGTTCCCAGCATCTACGTGGCAGCTAACAATTGTCCTTAACTCCAGTTCCAGGGGATCTGACTCCCTCTTCTGGCCTCTGAGGGCACTGCATGCATGTATACATGCAGGCAAAACACTCATACACATAAAATAAAAATAATAAAACATT
>NW_008358490.1:2017331-2018451 GCF_000622305.1 Nannospalax galili
ATATTACAGTTTGTCTGTTTTAGAGGCCACACTCAGAACTATTGAATTTTCCACAAATGCCTCCTTCCTCACTCAGTTGGTAATCTAATGCCAAGCAGTTCTGGTAAATGGCAGTTCACTTTTAAGTTTGCTCTGTGGCTTAGGAGGTTTAGGGCTGAAGCAGTTTGGTTGGTTAAAATTCCTAATACAGTCTGTAAGCAGATGATTCAATTAAGCATGTAGATAGGAGCTCTATAGCCTAACTGCCATCTGTGCCCAGGTAGCTGGGCTATAGGTGATTGTTCCTCTTCATTCCAGCTTTGTTACCCTCCAAGGTTAATTCCTTTTCCAATGAACCTCTTTTTCTTTGACCCTAGGTCTTCATGTAAGAGAATACACTCGTCTTTACCTGTTTGATTTGGCACGAGAAGAAGTCAGGCCTGATTATTCCAATAGTAAGGAATTACCCTTTCCAATTGGTAAGAAGGTGGGTAAATGCCTTCTTCCACATATCCAAAACAGTCCATTTGCTGCCTTCCAATTGGTATGAACCAGATTAGCCCAGAATTTATGAATCTCTGGAATGCCTAGAAAGGAGTTAACCTTAGTAGTGTCAGAACTGGTATAGTTAAACAGAGGTTGTTTCTTTCAAGACTGCGGCTATTAGTCCCTATTCCCTTTCAGTTGGGAGCCTAAAGCCAAGTGGATCTATTTGGCCACCAGGTGGCATTTCAGAACAGTATTCTTTCATGTGGGGTCTCTTCTATCCATTGGTGTGACCAGGCCCTAATCTGATAATACATTCTTTTCCAAGCACCTCTGACGTGAGGACCCAATCTTGGGGTTTTTCATCTTCCTGTTTAGTGAGGCTTCGGTTCCATTGTTATATGAAATAAACGTCCACGCTCATCCCTATTCACTCATGAGGGTTACACCATATACCCAACAACTGTTAACCCCAAGGCTCTTGGCAATTCTCTCTGCCAAGTCTATGAAGATGTTTTTTTCCCTAAAGGGGAAAGTTTAAGATTTGGGCTTAAATATTTTAAAAAAAATTTTAAAATTTAATAACCACATGATTAGAAAAAGCATTTCATTACAGCTTTAACATACTCAATAACAGTTTCCAAAGTAAAGATAC